>NC_026005.2:1173555-1362511 GCF_000442705.2 Elaeis guineensis
AATGTGAATTAAAGAGAAAGGACAGTCCATCTCCATAACAAAATAATAATTCATGACTAATGAGAGGTGAATATGGTTTTTTTAGGAGAAAGCAAAAAATATCAAATCTTGCCTTATAAATGATTTATATAAAGGTGCTCCTATAAGTTATATTACAAAACACAAGACTCCTAAACCCATTCATTGGGACTATGTAATTTTAGCAGTACCATTTAGACGGGATATACAGAAGAATGCAGAGATCTAATGTTTGCAAGTGATAGATTATCCTATTTCAGTTGGTCATGGAAAAGGCAACATCCAACCAAATGGAAAGAACATCTGAGTAGCTAGTATAAAGGAATATGACATGTTCAGAAGATGTGCCACAAGAAAAGAAGCTCAATCTTTTCAGCAAGAGAAGAGTAGCCAGTTCAAATGTACTATACTTATAACCTAGTACTCAATCACCAGAACTGCCATTGAAGATTGGGATGCAGACTATCGAGTAAGGCTGCATCATACATGTTAATTAAATCACCAGCACATAATCCTTATTCCTTTCACTGAATGGGAACAGTGCATAAAGCTCTAAATTTAAAGAAGGAAGCAGTATAAAATGGACTGCTTTCATCCTAAGGAAAAGAAATAAAAAAAAATTTAAAAAAGCTTAAAAATAATTTAAAACATGATGCTTTTATATGGATAATTTGAACAAACGTTAACAACTAGAAAGGTTTAAACTGAACCAAATGAAGGCCCAACTAATGTTAGAATCAGACTTAGATGCATATGCAAGTGTCTGACTTAGCAAGAGGAGAAAAAGAAGATACAAGGATATGTAGGGCAATAATTTAACTAATTATATATTTATACCTTTAAGTATCATTCATTTAAACATTAAAAGAAAATATTAAAAAGATATTATTTGATCTTTAACATGCATGTTTATCATGCAAACCTCGCACTTAAAGGATATAAGAAAAATAAGATTTGATAAAGTTATTTCAATATCCTTGACCAATATCTAAAAAAAAAGCAAATGCTCATTTATAATGTCAAATTGGAGGGCTAAACTCATTGTTGGAAGAGTCTAACTCTCCACCAATGTCCACAAACTGCAACCAGAACATTATAAGTATCCAAATGACCAACACATATCTGATTTGGATATGCTGCTGATACAGATTTTTGGGGCTGGATGTGAGTGTCCAAGTAACACAAGTTACCAACTAACAAGTCTATAAACATCTGAGAGACAAATCATATTGAAGAATGGCTTCACTGCAACAAGTTAGAGGACTCAAGGTCCTTTATGTTTTCACTGCTCGAGGTTCAGTTTTACAAATCTTGTACTTCGGTATATGACTAATTGCAACAACTTTACATGTTGAGGCAAAAATTTGCACAAGTTTCCACAGAATAACTGAGAAAGAACTGCAAACAAGTAGAATGACAAAGCCATCATTCAACTAATTTTAGAATATGCACTTTGCATCACCTAATTACAGGAAGAGGAGAGAGAGAGAGAGATTCCTATATGGTGCAAAATACTATTAAATAAAATTTGAAAACAAACTAAAGGTATTAGGATTCAAGAAGGTGTCAATTGGCAGAGTTGCTAAAGTCTTTTGTGTTGATACAGGAGACCTAGTTCAGTTGTGCCCTCAATTTGATATTCGGCCAGGCTTCCACTTGTCCTAGTTCTTGGAAAAGGTTTTAGGATTCCCAAGGCATAGGTAGTCAATAATCTTCACAATTATCACAAGGTAAATGCTTGATGTCTTCATGATGAATCAACTGGACATGTATTAGTTAAAAATTAACACAGAAAACCAAGAACTTAAAGTACACCCTGCAACTCCCACTAAATTAGGAGTGTCATCAGCTTATCACTTCAAAACATGATGCAGAAAAATTTTACTTTCATTACAACTTAGAGACTTACCATAAGGGATGCCCAAACAAAAGTCATGTATTTTTGCACTCTTTTTTGGTGGGAGCGATCCTTCCTTTTGCATATGCATGTCCATATCTGGTCTTTCAACCAGTTCCTCAGTTGGATATGGATTCGGTGGCTCCTGGTTAAGTTGCTCTTGCTCATCCTTACTATATTTCGCAGCAGTCTTGACCTCAAAACCAGAAGTTTGTATACTACTTCCAGTAAGGCCCATAAATATTGACAGCTGCAAATTGGAAAGGAAAAAAAATACAGTAAGCACAGCCATACAATTAAATCAGGATATTTGAACATATAAAGTATATTGAAAAAAAAAAAGAAATAACTAAAATTAGAAAAGGCTACACCTTAAGAGAAAGAATTGCCAAATTATGGTGCTCAAATCCATTTTCAAAGTAAGCTACAACTCAAATCTTAATGACCCTTCTTATTGCGGCCAATACAATATTCATTGTTCCTTTGTTCAGCCTGTTCCCACAACTATATCCCATCCAGCTCAGACAATTGAGGACCGCTCAACATGAAAATCCACCTTGAAATTATGACCCAAGCTCCACCGATTCAACTTCTTGAGCTGAGCAGTTGAATATATTTAACAAGTGCATCTACATCAACCTTTACTCAGATGGGCACAAGTAGATGAATGGTTTCACATCTTCCAGATATTGTAGAGAAGAAGGGAAAAGAGAGGTGTTTATGGAGATAGGACACAAGTAAAGGGATTAGAAAGCGAGTCTCTCTCTCTCTCTCCCCCCCCCCCCCCCCTCTCCCTCCCTCTCTCTCTCTGTCTCTCATGCGCATGTTAGTAGGTCAAATTTTTCATTAGAATAGGGAAAGAATGAACTTTCTTAGCTATCTGATGTTAATCTATTTAGGTCAAGTCATATCTGTTTCAATTCTACCAAGACTATCCATTTAGAAAAGCAACTTTTAGTTTGAGACAATCCCAATGTCTACAAGGGACATAGATACACCACAAATTTTAGGTGTAGGTACATACTTTGTACTTTAAGTCCATTTTTATATTATATGTCTATTCAAGTATAAGTACTTTAATTGTATTTCAAGTCCATTTGATAACACAAAAGATATCAAAAAAAAAATTTCAAAATCAAAATCCTAAATTAAACGGCCGTAATAATTAAAATAATACTTAAAAAAATAGATTGAAAATAATGAAAAAAAAATGATGTACTACTTAGATGACCAGTATGACATACCATACTATGTGTCACACGTAGGGGTGTGCAACCAAACCAGTTAAATAACAAAACCGATTCGAACTGCTAATTTGGTTCGTTTTAGATCGGATTTTTTCAGATTTGGTTCAGATTCGGTTTAAAAATATTAGAAATCGCAAAAAATGATTTGGTTTCAGTTTAAATTTTGAAAAACCTAATTTAAACAGAACCGACCCATATATATACACAGATAAATGATAAACCATAAGCTGTCCCATTGTCTCAAAGGAAGTTGTAGTCCTATCCCTCTTAGCCCATCCATTAGCTGCCCATTTAACCCATCCCATAAGCTGCCCATTTAGCATGATTAGTACTTAAAATAGATAGTAGTTCATTTCGCCTATTTCATAAACTGCCCATTTGAGAGAAGCCCAATAGCCCATAACCTGAGAAACCGAACCAAACTAAACCAATTTTTTTGGATCGGCTTGACCCTATATTTCCATGTGGTCATACATTACCCAGTTTAGCCCAATAGCCCACGACCCGGTTTCAGTTTTAGGAAACTGATTCAAGCCGGTTCGGTTGGAAGATTGATCATAAACTGACAGCACACCCCTAATCATACATTACTAAACCGATACTGTACTGTATCGATACAGCACCCAGTATTAGTTCAGTGGACCTTAGTTGAAAGCATTCATTACTTCTAAATAATCATGATTATAACGTGACCCAACAAGATATGATTGACATAGCTATTTTAGGTACTATTTATATATAAACAAGATAATGGTGGCTTTAGAAGTCTAGACCATGATATTTGCTACATGGACTACCATTGCATGTCACAAATTCTCATATGTAATGAAAGGTCCTTTAGGTATAAATTATCAATACTAATTCCATAGTGCATAGATAATCTCAGTTACAAGGCCAAATTCAATCCAAGACTACATCAAATTTAGTGGCTTTGGTGGTCCCACTAGTTTTTGGCCCAAACAGACTGCTCTAAACAGTGACAACAAAATACTGAATGAAAAATCAAAGAAATCAACTTTGGGACCATCTATTGGATAAGTGGACATTCAAAATTTATCTTGGGTTATTAGTAATTTCTTTATGTGTATTCAAGTAACGTCATTCTTTTGATTAATTTTTGGTCTCTTTGAGTAATGAGAGGGAGCTTACTTAAAGGTGATAAATCTAACCTTGAAGAAGCAATTTCTCAGGAGCAGAAATGGATTTTATAAGCTTCGAGAAAAATGGAAGAAGCAGGTGTTTTGGCTTCAGCATTGTCAAGGAAAAGATCACCCTTCTGAGATATGAGGAATCTTAATGATTTATGATAATAAATCTTAACTAAAGATTTAAGCATGAAGATAATCGAACTGAATCTAAAATTTCATAAATATTTAATTTTAATGATCTATGTTCTCCTTAAAAAAGAAAAAAAGCATAGCTGGATTCACTAGATTATAAAAATATGTTTCTTTGCTTCCAACTTAAATACTTATGGTTTGTGGTATTTGTGGCCCAAATCACTGAAATATGCATCTGAAGACTGAGCAATACTATATATTATACAATAATGTTTTATTTTCAATTTTTTTTTTAAACTTTCATGAATTGCTTTTTAATTTTCAGAACCAAAATCAGAGGCAAAGCTACAAAAGTAAAGCAAAACAAAACAAGGAAAAAGAAACCTATTCTACAAGACAAAAATCAAGTCTTCAATCCTTGTCTGAACTCTGCATATTGATAGCTTGGCTACTGATCGCTAACTTAAGACTTATTCCTACATGATCTAACTACACAGAAGCTTGGTATTTTATGCCTTTTAACTTCTACCACATCATATTCCTTAAGCTTATGTTCTTGAAGAGAAGAACAAATTTACTTCATCATTCATTTGTCAGCATTTCTTCTATCATATGGTGAAGAAAATCCTTAAAGCATTGCTCTAATTTAAAACAATTTGAGACTCATGCTTGTTATCACTACCATCAGGATCTTATTATAGTCCAAACAATAGCATCCTTAGCGGTCTAGATAGGATCCTTGGATGAAGATAGGCAGGACCATAATTCCCAATCTGAGATCATAAGATCAGGATCATGGACCGTCTGACCATTTGCTCACAAAATTTTATTACATTTTAAGCAATTAGGATGCCCAAGTACTCATGTCTTTATATTCATTCATTTCTTTAATTTTTATAGTAATTATTTTATCAGTGTTAAGTTTCCATGCATAATATTAACAATCCTCTAGGGGTTTTCAACTTTCAAGAGGAAAGAAAATATTTACTTGTTTTGGAGTGATCTAGAGACAAATTTCTTTTTCCGATCTTTTCTACTACAGTCTTCTACCTCATAAAGAACTGTGTATGCACTAGAAAGGGGAAAATATGTCTTATTTTTTTATAATATTTAAAATTAGGATTTTTTATTTTGAGTGTGAGAAAACTCATTATCAAGATACTCCAGATGATGGATGAGGAAGAAAAATTGTTTCTTCAGAAATTATATGTGATGGCGACAATGACAACATATTGTGTATCCTTTTCATTGGTCCATAGTTCCATGTCTATATATTTTTTTTTTCATGTCAAATTAAGGCATCTTGTGCGCTTATATGGCAGCACAAAGCTGCATAGAATAATCAAAATGGTGCTTGTGAGTTGAAGAAGAAGAAGAAATGCCTGGGCCTATGATTCCTAAAAAGTGAGTCTCTGGCATTCTAATATTATGGTTTGTCACTCAGTATTCATTCAAATAACAATTAAACCATGCTTCTTACTTGTCATGCTGTGTATCTCCTTTAATGTTTTAAAAAAAAATCAAGAACAATCTTATGAGATCCAACACTTTTGACAATGTATAATACAGTTCTAGTCTTGACAGACATCGCTTGCCACAACACTATTTGTTTGTTCAGATTATTCTCAGATTCTAGAAGAAATCTGCAATATATAGCTTCAGGGTTCAGCAATCATTAATAGCCAAAACAAACAACAAAGTGGTGCACATATAGAATTCAATTAACCATTAAGAACAAAAACCAGAGAAGAAACACCTAATAGTCCTCCCTTATTATGCAGCAGAAAATAAAATGTTACCTTCCGCCGAAACAAAAGATTGCCAGCCTTCATTCCAACTCCAAGCTTCTGCTAAATGACATAATTCTCCAATTTGAGTAGCCAAATAATGACTGGAAGTCGAGACGATGAAATTAAATGGGAATAGGGGATGAGTACGAGAACATAAACCCAAACCTTGGGGTCTCCCCGGATGGCCGCTGCTGGGGAGGAGAGGGTAAAGGGGACCACCGCCGAAGACATTCAGTCTCAAGAATAACGACAGAGAACGCAAAATTTGAATCCGAAATGCGATCCTAGATGCAACCCGGAGAGGAATTAAGAAAAAAAGAGACACCTAGTTTAATTAAAGATTGATCAACAGACAAATCCAAAGCAATAAGATCACCTGCAAGAGCTGCGAACAATGGCAGAGCAACGCTATTCTTGCTACTCGCTGCCCATCACGGCTTTTGCACATGCCCCCATCCGCTATCTCGAGCCTCCACCCGTCGTAGCTTCCACGATAACTCGCTCCGCAGACCCAGTAAAACTGAAACCAGAAAAATGGAGAAAAAGACCATGATTCCATAAGGAAATTTTTATAGAATTATTATTCAAAAATCCATTTACAAAATTTCAATATATTCTTTTGGCAGACCAGGTCAGATCTTTGACTCGTCCAAAATTTTTTTTTAAGACTTCAGCCAGCCTTAGACTTGAAATATTTTTATTCAAAATATTGATCTAAAGTTGCGTTTGGTGCATTGCCAAGCAACCTTAATCTGGATTACCTGGTGATCTGAATTACCAGGAATCTGGATAGATTATCAGTAATATTGATTATGGTATTGGGTACACGCAGATAATGTTGCAGTAAAATTACTGAGAATCTTAATTGACATGTTTGGTATGACAATCAGATTACTGATAATGTAACATCAAATTTTCAAAATATCTTTAAATCAAATTTATTAAAAATCACACCCCATGCACAAAATTTTCAATTTTTAGAATAAAAGAATAAAAATATATTATATATTATAAGATATAATATAATATATTATATTATTATTTTTTATTTTTTTTCTTTCCTTCTCCTTCCCCTGTACGCTAGAACCCCCCCAATCCCCAGCTGCTCCACCCCCGGCCCCCCAACAGTCGCGTCTGCGGCATTGCCCTCGGCCATCCGCGCCATCCCCTGCAACATCCCCTGGCCCCTCGGGGAACCCTCACCCCATGCCCTCTGCAACCACCTCCATCATCGCCTTCACCCACCCGCACAGCCACCCTCACCTGCGCCGCCGGTCCCCCGCACCCCACCGCCTTGGTCTCCCGCATTGCCCCCTGGCCACCCACACCGCCTGCCGGCCGCTTGCACTACCCCCACAATCTCTCGGTGAGGGCTACGACAGCGACCCACTGATCAGCTGGTTTCCGACCACCGCCAACTAGATTTGTAGAGGAAGGCACCGATTTTGGCCCCCACTCTTTCCACTGCCCATCATAAGGAAGAAGATCATAGGATTTTTTGAGGATATTTTTATCCAAAAAAAATATTGCAAGATTACCAAATATGTGATAATCTGGATAGCCACCTCTCCCTAAGGTAATCCAGATTACCTCCTAAGAGGTAATCTGAATTGCCAAGACAATCCAGATTGCCACTTAAAAAACATACCAAACGTAGTAATATGGTGGGCCCATGTTAAATTGCCGGCAATCCGGATAGATTGCCAGCTACCAAATGCAACCTAAGCCATCCGAGCCGGTCTAACTTGAAACCCAACTAGGCCAACCTGATTTAAGCCCATTTGGGCTAGAAGGCAACGCCGACCCAATTTCAGTTTCTTTCTCTGACATGGCCGAATCCCTGATTGTCTCCGATAATATTACCCAAATCTCACTTCCGGATGTTAGAATTAAGGCTTTTAATATCGAATTCGAGAGGAGAAAGCAAAAAAAATAGAGCTCGACGTCCGCATCCATATTAGTGATCGTCCTCTTTACAAGCTTACCTAGTGGAGCTTGCCAACCCTCCATTAGTATTGTTACATCACCTCCTCCCACAACCCTTCCAACTTCATCCTCAACCTCTGACCCCCAATCCTCCTTCATGCCTCCCTTCTCCATCTCCAACCAAAAACCAACAACCAACAACCTCTCCTACCTCTTCTCCTCGTCGGCCACTTGCCACAAGGCCTCCTCCTTTGCCTTCTCAAGCTTCATTGAAGACAATTTGGAACTACTTCAACAAACCCACCATGTCCATTCTATAGACTAAAGTCAAAAGAATATTGATAGCCCGATAAGAGCAAAAAGCACAAAGGAGTAATGGAGACCAAACTCTGATAGGTTTGATGAAGTCTCTCACTTGTCCATAAAGTTGTCCCTCATTTGGACCTGAGGTGCGAGTCATAGGTCTACTCCCCCCCTCTTTCTCTCAGTGGCTATCAGGACCGATGTGAGTGTTTGTTTAGTCTTACATTGGCTATACACCGAGTAGATTTTGAATATTTATATAGGACTAAAGAATCTAAATATGTCATGCCCCGAACCCAACACTCGGATCGGATACGTGATGGCCGCACACTCCTTAGAGCAAGTCCTAAAGAATATGCAACGCCAAAATAATTTATTACAACCTCAACACCCATAATATCTGATTCTAATAATATTTAGTAAAACTTGCATAATTACAATTTAAATTCCTTCAATCTTCTGATCAAGTATCAATGACCTTCTATCTATGCATCCGCTCACTCGCAAATCCAAATCATAGCCAACCATGAGCATCCTGTAACTCTGAGAAGAAAAGAAAGATGATGGGGTGTGAGCTTTACAGCCCAGTAAGAATTCCTATATCACACTAATATAATAATATAATCTGAAAATAAGGATAAGCAATAAAATATAAAATCCGAATGTCCAATGTCCAAAATAATGCAAACATCCACAAATTATCTATCTTGTCAAAAGAGATGCATCATCATATGTTAACAGGTGAAGCACTTTTGTTCAATAATTGTTTCATGTCTTATCTTTCATTTGTCTTCTATTATCACATCATCTTTAATCCTTTTCTTTTTAGCTTTGGTTTTGGACTACTAGGATCATGCGACGATCTTTTATCGGATCGATTTTTGTGATCTTTCTCGGATCGAAATATTCATGATCTTTCTCGGATCAAAGTGGCCATGATCTTTCTCAGATCAAATCATTCATGATCTTTTTCGGATCAAATCGTTCATGATTTTTCTCGAATCAAATTCTTCCACACGTAAGCCTGTGAGGGCTGTCCCAGGCATAAGCTCCTAGCAGGCTATTCCAGGCACAAGCTCCCAATAGACTATTTCACGTGACAAGGCTAGTTCAAACCATATATCTCTTTCTTTTTATTTTCATGAAATTATAATATTTTGACTTCATTAATCAATTCAAATTTTGCAGTGTAATCAAAACAAATATGTCATACCCATATAATCATGCCATCAATCATTGATACATATGTATTGACATAACATACTCATGCTCAAAATTATATAAATAAATAACAGTGTCTCAACATAGCAAAATCATCGGTCACGAATTCAATAACACAAAACCAACGATACAATACCAACGACAAAATAGCATATATAATGGTGATCATGTACAGAGATTCTTACTTTTATCGGTGACTGATCCAAGCACAGAAATCAATATTCTTCTTTGATTTATGAATTTCGCAAACAAAATACTCCACTCGACATCTTATGTAGACAATCATATCGCTTCATAATCCTGATCAAATATGAAAATTATATATGAAAAAATTACCAATAATCGATCCTAATAATACAAATCTAGGATCTCTCCTAGGATTAACCAAAATTAAGATTTCTCTGAGTATCTAGACCCTCCATTAATCCATAAGACTTCTAAAGAGAAAAAATCTATGAAGAGAGAGAAAATTTTAGACAGAGAAAGTGGAGAGAGAATCTCCATACCCTCCAAATGAAGCAATCATGATCGAGATCATCAGAGGTCCTATCAGGATGACTCATTATGGATCAACTATGATCGATGTTATAAATTTCGAATAGGGATCGGATCGAGATTCAATCTACTGCACGAATTTTGAAGCAACTCAGATCATCATATTTTCATCTCAAGTTTATCCTAGAGTCCATGATGTGACTAAAGAGAGAGAATGACCCTAGAGAGACAAAATCCATAAAGAGAGAAAAAAAGGTCCAGAGAGAAAAATAGAGAGAGAATCTAGAGAGAGAAACCAGAGAGAGAAAGGTAGAGAGAGGGGAGAGGAAAGAGAGAGAAAGGAGAGAGGAAATTCTCTCTTTCCTTCTTTTTTTTCTATTTTTTTTTATTTTTTTCTTTTTCTCTTTCTCTTTTTCTTTTTCTTTTCCCCTTTTTTTTCTTTTTCTTTTTCTTTTTCTTTTTCCTTTTCTTTTCTTTTCTTCTTCTTCTTTCTCTTCCCAACCGAACAGAGGACGGACCGAGGGGAGGCTCAGTGGCTTGGCTCCGACGAAGGGCGGCGGCATGACCGGATGTCCGACAGCAGATGGAGGCAGCGGTGGAGCCAAAGATGGCCGGCGACAAGATTCGGCCGGTGAGAAATCAAGAAGAGATCGAAAAAACAGGGGACCACCGCTTTTTCTTTTGTTTTCTGGTCATTGGCCGGTCATCGACGGCCAAGATCCTCAGAGAAGAGGGATAGAGAGATGAAGTCCTATCCTATGGGTGAGACACCGCAGACGGTGGCGCTGGTGGTCGGAAAAGAGGAGGAAAAGGGTTCGGCCAAACAGAGCAAAATAGGGGTTCACCTTTTCATGGACTTTTCGACGATCCCGACGGTCAGTGAGGGTCGACGAAGCCATGGGAAGGAGGGGAAGGAAGAGAGAAAGGAGGACCGGGGCTTACCTCCGACTCCGATGAGGTCTCCGACGAGAATTTGAGACGAACACGATGAGGACATCCGCAGCTTCAACAAAAAATTTGAGAGAAAAATAAGAAGAGAAATCCGGTGCTCGTCATGGCTAGTCATGGAGGAGAAAAGAGAGATTTTATAGAGATCTTCCTAGGGTTCCTAGTGGCCCTAGGAGTCCTTTTCCTGATCGGACATGGGAAAGAAGAAGACTCCAACGGGAGTCTTCTTCTAGATTTTTTTTTTTTCATATGGGCTTTGATGGTTTGGGCTTGGTCCAGGGTTCAAATGGGCCGAGTTATTACAAAATAATACCTTCAAACTAGGTTTTTAAGATGAGGTTCTAAGTTATTATGAATAATATCAGAACAAACTAGCCCATGATCTATGTGGACCATGGGAAATTATAGTTCGCATTTAAATGGATTTATGGTACTATGCAATGAGTAGAACTTGGACACTAATTTAGGACCAAAGAAACTAAATATTTTTTTTGATTGGCCTTTTTCAGTGAGGTCCTGGGTCGTTATAATAGTAACTGACTACATATGGAGGGCATGACATATTGGTGGAAGTAGGATTTCTCCTCTAGGGCTTCTCCCACCTTTGAGGACTTGCAATGCTCCATAATCGAGACTAGGTGGAGAGAACCCTAGTGGGTCAGATCACTTTAACCTATAAAGGGTTGGGCCACAGGTCTAATTTGGACCTGATTCTAGGCTAGCTCTATCATGCCCTGAACCCGACACTTAGGTCGGGCACGCAATGGCCGCACACTCCTTAAGATAAATCCTAAAAAATATGCAAGGCCTAAAGAATTTCTTATAATCTCAACATCCATAACCATCTAATTTATAAAACTTGCATAATTATAAAATTCAATTCTTTCAATCATCTGATCAAGTATCATTGATACTCTATCTATTCATCTACTCACCCATGAATCCAAACTATAACCAATTACAAGCATCCTGCATCTTTGAGAAGAAAAAAGAGAAACAGAGAGGGGTGAGCTTTATAGCTCAGTAAGAATTTTCATATACCAACATCAATGTAATGATAATAAATGAAAAAATAACAATGATTATTACTCATATCAATCTCATGCCAAAAGATACCATGATTCATAAAATATGCATAGCAAATATATGTCTTTTTGCGCAATAAATCACATCTTATAATTATCTTAATATAACACACACATCGGATCCAATCATACCCAGGTGCCCAGCTCTGGACTACCATAGCCACATTCTAGCCCGTGGCAAGGCACTAACACCGTGGCTAGTCCTGTGGACTACCACAACCACGTTTACAACCCGTGGCAGGGCACCATCCGTGGTTAGTCCAAAGGACGACAAGTGCTCAAAACCCAACTACCACAATCATGTTTATAGCCCATAGCAAGGCACTAACAATGGCTAGTCTGGGGGACCACGGGTGCTCAACTTTGAACCACCACAGCCATATTTTCAGTTCGTGGCAAAGCATCAACCGTGGCTAGTCCTGTGGAGCACCACAACCCCACATACAGTCATAAAACTCAATTTCAAGCTTGTTAGGTATTGTAATTCAAGATCACATTTTTTTATAAAACTCGATGCACATGATTATCAAAATCCATCCAACTCGGTATCAGTGATATGTAATAAATAACATCACACAAGTCATAAATATGTACTTCACAACTAAGTATATAACATCACTATCAAAATTCATGAATCGAAACCATTGATGCACAAAATAGATTTTATATAAATAGATGAATAATGTCCGAAATTTTTTATCTCTATCCGTGATTGACTCAAACACAATAATCGATGAACTCCTTGATCTATGAACTCATAATCAAGATGTTCTGCTTGACATCTTCTTGTACAATCAGTTGCATCTTTACATAATTACGAACAAACCTAAAAATCATATACGATTAAGGATAGAAAAATTATGAATGTATCCATAAACGTCATAAATTTAAGATCTCTCCTAGGATCAATCAAGATCTAAATTTGTCTAAATATCTAGACCCTCCACTGGTCCAAAAGATTCTAGAGAGAGAAAATCATGAAAAGAGAAGAAATTTAGAGAGAGAAATTAAAGAGAGAAAATAGGGAGAAAAACTAGTAAAGAGAGAAAGTGGAGAGAGAATAAAAAGAGGAGAGAGGAGAGAGGGAAAAGAGAAACTCTCTCTTTTTCTTTCTTTTTTTTTCCTTTCTTTTCCTTTCTTTTTCTTTTCCCTTTTCTTTTTTTTTTCTTTTCCTTTTCCTTCTCTTTTTTTTTCTTTTTCTTCTCCTCTTTCTTGTTTTCTTCTTCATTGAAATAGGGGAAGGGAAAGTTTGGAGGCCGGCCATCTCCCATGGTGGCGACCCCTAACAAACGGCAAATCCTCAGAATCGACGATGATGACTCCAACCTCAATGACCACGACAAGGCCGCATCCAGCGACTACAGTCAGTCCGACAAGAAAGAAAAGGGAAAAAAATTAGGGGAGGCTTGGATTCAGAGAAATCCGATGACTTGGCGATGCTGTCTCAAATGGCGATGCAGGCCATCGGATGGAGAGAAAGAGGAAAGGAGACTATGGGGGGGTTTCTTACCTTCTTTTCGATAAGAGAACGACGGTGATTAGCCGACGGACGTCGACGGACGTCGATGGAATCCAAGAGAAATCAAAGCATCCTCGTCGGTGATGAACGAAGTTTTGGGATGTGGTGAATAAAAGAAAGCCTTTTTATAAATCAAAAGCTCAGCCCCAAAGTTCTCTCTTTCCAATCGGTATCGGAGAAGAGGAAGAAGGCTCCCATCGGGAGTCTTCCTTCTCCTTGCCTCACGTGCATAGCACGTGAGGTTTGAATTTTTTTTTTGCTTTCAATGCTTTGAGATTTGTGCAGAGAATGTTCGATATGATTAAGGACCGGATTATTACATTCTTCCCTTCTTAAAATAATTTCATCCTTGAAATTAGTATACTGCAAAGCTAAAAGCTTAAGGGCACCAAATTCTTATCTTATACTTGATCTACTGGGTAACTTTCTTCACTTAAAATGAAATTCCAATCCTTTTGCATAACATCTTTCAAAATTAAAACCAAACTTTTCAATCAATTTTAAATGATCTAAACCACCATGCTTTTGCTGCACACTTTGATTTAATCCATCGAATATTTCGAGTTTGCTATAAACTTCCAAAACAATAAGATCATAAGTTTTTCAATCTCTTAACTTATAATCGAGATATAAATTATCCATCAAAATTCAAACCCTATGAATCACCTCTATCACAATCCATATTAATCATAACCTTAAGTTTCTGATACTATTCTATCACATTCTTAGTGATGAAAATCTTATGCTCAAATATCCTTAAACTCACCATCCCTAAAGATCATAACCTTAAGCTCCGATATCACTCTGTCACACTATTGATCACAATCCAAAGTTTTAATATCACTTATGTCACAGTCCCTAGCGATCTTAAACCTAAGCTCTGATACCATTTTGTCACGCTCCGAATCCAGCACCCAGGTTGGGCACGCGATGGTCGCACACTCTTTAGGGTAAGTCTTAAAGAATATACAAGGCCTAAAGAATTTCTTACAATCTCAACATCCATAACCATCTAATTTTTATAACAACTGATAAAACTTGCATAATTATAAAATTTAATTCCTTCAATCATCTGATCAAATATCATTGATACTCTATCTATTCATCCGCTCATCCACGAATCCAAACTATAATCAATTATGAGCATTTTGCATCTCTAAAAAGAAAAAAGAGAAACAGAGGGGGGTGAGCTTTATAGTCTAGTAAAAATTCCCACATACCAACACCAATATAATTATAATAAATGAAAAAATAACAATGATTATTACTCATATCAATCTTATACCAAAAGATACCATGATTCATAAAATATGCATAACAAATATATATCTTTTTGCACAATAAATCACATCTTAAATTATCTCAAGAAAACACACATCAGATCCGATCATACCCAAGTGCTCGGCTCTGGACTACCACAGCCACATTCCAGCCCATGGCAAGGCACTAACATCATGACTAGTCCTGTGGACTACCACAACCATGTTTACAGCCCATGGCAGGGCACCATCCGTGGGTAGTCAAAAGGACCACAAGTGCTCAAACCCCAACTACCACAACCATGTTTATAGTCCACGGCAAAGCATTAACAGTGGCTAGTCTGGGGGACCAAGGGTGTTCAACTTTAAACTACCACAGCTATGTTTCCAACTTGTGGCAAGGCATCAATCGTGGCTAGTCCTGTGGACTACCACAATCACATTTTCAGTCTATGGCAGGACATCAACAACATGGCTAGCTCAAAGTACTATAACCCTACATACAATCATACAACTCAATTTCAAGCTTGTTAGGTATTGTAATTTAAGATCACATTCTTTTACAAAACTCGATGCACATGATTATCAAAATCCATCCAACTCAGTATCAGTGATATGTAATAAATAACATCGCACAAGTCATAAATATGTACTTCACAACTAAGTATATAATATATCACTATCAAAATTTATGAATTGAAACCACTGATGCACAAAATAGATTTTATATAAATAGAAGAATAATGTTCAAGAATTCTTACCTCTATCAATGATTGACTCAAACACAATAATCAGTGAATTCCTTGATCTACGAACTCAGAATCAAGATGTTTTGCTTGACATCTTCTTGTATAATCAGTTGCATCTTTACATAATCACGAACAAACCTAAAAATCATATGCGATTAAGGACCGAAAAATTATGAACATACTCGTAAACGTCATAAGTCCAGGACCTCTCCTAGGATCAACTAAGATCTAGATTTGTCTGAGTATCTGAACCCTCCACTGGTTCAAAAGATTCTAGAGCGAGATAATCACGAAGAGAAGAAATCTAGAGAGAAAAATTAGAGAGAGAAAATAGGGAGAGAAACTGGTAAAGAGAGATAGTGGAGAGAGAAACTCTCTCTCTTCTTTTCCTTTCTTTTTCTTTCCCTTTTCCTTTTTTTTCTTTTCTTTTTCCTTCTCCTCTTTTTTTTTTTTTTTTTCTTTTTCTTCTTCTCTTTCTTGTTTTCTTCATCGTTGAAACAGGGGAAGAGAAAGTTTGGAGGCCGGCCATCTCCCATGGTGGCGACCCCCAACGAGCGGCAAACCCTCGGAACCGACGGTGATGGCTCCAACCTCAGTGACAACGGCAAGGCCGCATCCAGCGACTACAGCCGGTCCGACGAGAGGAAAGAAAAGGGACAAAAATTAGGGGAGGCTTGGATCCAGAGAAATCCGGCGACTTGCCGGCGCTGTCTCAGATGGCGATGCAGGCCACCGGACGGAGAGAAAGAGGGAAGGAGACTATGGGGGGGGGCGTTCTTACCTTCTTTTCGGTGAGAGATCGACGGTGATTAGCCGACGGACGTCGATGGAATCCAAAAGAAATCAAAGCATCCTCGCCGGCGATGAACGAAGTTTTGGGATTTGGTGAATAGAGGGAGGAGAAGCCTTTTTATAGATGAAAACCTAAGCCCCAAAGTTCCCCCTTCCAAATCGGAATCGGAGAAGAGGAAGAAGACTCCCATCGGGAGTCTTCCTTCTCCTTGCCTCACGTGCATAGCGCGTGAGGTTTGAATTTTTTTTTGAAAATAAAAAGTAAATAATCCATCACATTTTATGATGAATTGCAGATACCTACATTTTCGATTTCAACAATATCAACCTGCATTTTTCAAAATTTTATAATTTAATCTTTCGATGAGAAAAATTGTATTTCTATTCGCCGTCAGTTTTGTATGGCAAAAAATTAGCCATTTGGATCCTACTTGTCAATTCGACGATCACTTGTATACTGATGTGAACCATTTAGTTAAACAGACCCTCCACATGTAATGTATATTTTTCTTTTCTCCTTCGATCAAACCATCCCTCATTTTTCCTTCGAACGTTGATCCGTCACTTTCAAAGATCGCTTTCTCTCTTATTTCTCTAGAAATAGTCGATCTTTTTTCTTAAGATTTTCACCGTGAGTTGTTTCGGATGATCGACAAGAGAGACTCCTCCATTGGTGAGTTATTTTCATTTATTTTATTATTTTTCTTAAAGTTAGAGTCTATAATTTTAATTTTATAATTTTTTATGTCTGCATGCTTTCATTTTTCCTGCATATTATAACTCTTTATTTGTCTTTAAATGAGATTTAACCTAGTTTTTTAACATGGATATTGTACATATCCATGTTAGTGGGGGACATGCTCACTGTGGACTCAAGGAAGTACTAAAAAGTTAGTGTGTTGCTTATTGTTTATCTCATTCTTTATTGCTGTGGTTAGACATGATTGCAATCAATCCATAGTGATTCTAGGAATCTTCCTTCACCTCAGAAAGCACTAAATAATAATAAAATCCTCATACATAAAATGGGTAGGTTATCGAACAATAGGTTGTTTGAATGTATGAATGGCACTATAATAATTGGTTTGTAGAAATTACTCCTTATAAATAATTTTTCTTTTTATTTGTAATGCAGAAATGTCAGATTTAAATGTAATTTCATTTAAAGTACATCATAATGAAAAGTTTGTTGAGACACCCCCTAAAAGATACATAGATGGTTAGTTAGAATTTTATTATGAATTCGACAAAGGCTATGTATCCTTTTTTGAGATTGAGGAAATTGTAGAGAACTTCAGCTATGTAAAAGGAGATGAACTCTTTTATTTGTTGCCACACAGACTAATTCAAGTTGGTATTAGGCCTATCAGGAATAACAAGGACTGCATCGAAATGTTAGCTTGTCATGAAGGTAGGAAATGGGTTGATATATATATCCAGTCTACTCAAGCAAGTACTTAAAGTTAAGTACAGATGTCAGGGGTAACTCAAAGTCCTATTGTGATTGAAAAACAAATTGATGTGGATGTAAAAGGACTGAATGTTTAAGTGATGATAATGCTGACAATGAAAAAGATTCAAATGGGAATAAATAAGTAGATAGTGTTGATAAAAAGAAAGGCAGTAGGAAAGAAGATGAGATTTTGAGTGATATGGAGGCCGAAAAACTTGTAGATACTGATAATAACTCTGAAAAAGATGATAAAGTGGGTGAACAATTTGATAACTATGGGATACATTTCACTGAAGAATCAAGTGGTAATGAGAACTTATTTGATGTAGTGGGTAAAGATTCCTCACTTGGTTCTAAAAGTGGTCCGGCCAATCAAGTGAAGGATAAAAAGAGTAAACAAACCCTTAAAGAAGCAGATAGAGATGAAATTATTGAAGAAGCCCCATCTGAAGAGTTGTATAGTCCACCACAATCAGATGACGATATCATTAGGGGCTGCAAAGATCTTGAATTTGATCCAACAACCATGAATGATCCTAAGTTATTGGTAGGATTATTATTTAGAGATGTGCATCAATTCAGAAAGCCTTAAAAAACTTTACCATCAAAGATGGTAGGGATATTATTTTCATCAAGAATGAAAAGACTAGAGTCACTGTTGAGTGTAAGAACAAATGTAGTTGGAGGCTTCATACTTCTAGTGTATATGGAGAGATATCTTTCCAAATTAAAATCTTTAATCCAGTTCATAATTATGGAAGAAGTTTCATGAACCGACAAGTGACAGCAAAGTGGTTAAGCAAGAAATATATTGATAACTTTAGGTCTGATTCTGAATGAAAAGTCAAAGCTTTCAAGGATCAAGTAAGGAGGGAGTATCAAGTGGATGTGAGTAAGCACATGTTATATAGAGCAAAAAAGCAAGCTGTTGAGGATGTACATGAAAATAGCATAGAGCAATACACTAAAGTTTAGGATTATGCAGAGACTTTGAAAAAGCATAATCTAAACAGTTGGATAAAAGTGGCTGTTGAGACACCTGAAAAATTGTTGCATCTTAGATTTCAAAGGAAATTCATATGCTTAGAAGCCCAGAAACTTGGATTCCTATCAGGTTGCAAACCTTTTATTGGGTTAGATGGTTGTTTCCTTGAGAATGAATTTGATGGATAGATTCTTACTGCAGTGAGTAAAGATGGCAATAATAATTTTTTTCCTTTAGCATATGCAGTCGTAGAAGATGAGACAAGAAAATTGTAGAAGTTCTTTCTTAGTTGTTTATTGGAGTTTATTAGCCAGTGGAGCACCATAGATGGATGTTTATGTCAGACAGGCAGAAGGTAAATTAGGATAACTTTGGATGCTTAAAATGTAAGATTTTATGTTAATGTCATTGGTACTTGCTTAACCAAATTTTCTTACTGTTTTGTTGTAGGGTTTGATTGAAGCTTTCGACAATGCAGTTCTAAGTGCAGATCAAAGAATCTGCATGCGGCATATGTATGCCAATTCCAGGGACAGAGGCAAAGTCCTGAAAGATGATCTTTGGATTGCAGCATGTGCATATACGGAGTTTGAGTTCAATAAGTGTATGGAGAATTTGAAATTGAAATCAAAATCTGCCTATGACTATGTCATTAGTATTAACAAGGAGACATGGGCAAGACATACGTTCAGCCTAAAGTCCAAGGTAGATCTGGTTGTCAATGATTTTTGTGAGTCATTCAATTACTATATATTGGAGGCAAGGGATAAGCCTGTTTTGATGATGATGGAGTGGATAAGAACATCACTTATGCAAAGGTTCCAGATAAAACGAGATGGATATAGGAACCTTCAATGGAAAATAACGCTAAGTGCATAAAGGATGCTTGAAGTGGAGAAAGCAGCATTAAATGTTTGTTTGCCTGCATATGTTGGAAACATAGTTTATCAAGTTAGTTGTTCTAGTAGGATCTTTTGTGTTGATCTAAACAAATGGTCTTGTAGGTGTAAGAAATGGGAACTCACAGGAGTTCCATGTAAACATTCAGTTGCTGCCATTTATATCTAAAAATAGAATTCTGAAATGTATATTAGCCATTATTACAGGAAGGAGGAATATTTAAAAGCTTATAAGGCGATGATATATCCTGTTCCTAGTGAGGAATGGTGGGTCAAAACAAATTTCGAACCTCTTGATTCTCCTATAATTAAAAAGTAGCTTGGTGGACCTTAAAAAAATAGGAAGAGAGGTCCTGAAGAGCCAAAAAAACAAGCTAAAGTGAGAGTCAGGTTCCACTCTATGAGGTGCTCTAACTGTCTCCAAACTGGGCATAACTACAAGACCTGCAAGAAGGCTAAGAGACCTGACATAAAAATTCGGAAGAACAGAAAAAAGGAAAGAAGGATCTGCAGATGCAACTATATTTAACTGAATGTTCATATATTTGAATTGTTGATTTTTATGTTACTTATCATAAAAGTGTCCAGTGACAGGTTGTTCATGAACAAACTGCAAGAATAGGCCCAAGATATGTTGAAAATAGCACAAGATTTAGGCTTGTATATCAGGTCACCTATGACTAACAATTATTGATACATTGGTCTAAATTAGGTTTTTTACATGAAACTAACAAGTTTATTATTTTTTTGTAGGAATCTGTGCTGGTAAGGAGAACCAAGTTCTCTATTAGAAGAGGTAGTTGAGGTAGAGATAGAGGTCGAGGTATCATTCCAAGTAAAGAGAGCAGCATATCATCCCAAATTAGCCAAGTAGAAAGTTTTGAAAGAGGACAATGATATTTGATACATGGATTTGGCTTCTCAATGTTTTGTGATTTCAGTGGTCTTGTTATGGTCCTATTTTGACAGACATATGAATGTATTATATTTATGTATGTGATCAACTTTTCTGAAATGTTGTATTTGATATATTTTTGAACTATTGTATGTGATCAACATTATCGAAGCTTGCATATGTGATCCAATGTCTGTTATTGTGATATAGAAGCATTATGTTTGTTAATATGAATGGGAGTGACTGAAATTAGAAAGTCTATTTGAAATTAGGATGTCTGAACTATGATATGGGCAATTAGAAAGTCTATTTGAAATGTTGCAGGCCTATAATAGATGTCACAGGCTACCTGATATGTAATATTCTGCACCTATTATTGTTTATAAAAGGAGACTTAGTTTAAAACTTGATACAAGCCTTTCATCCATTATTTTTTGTGGATTTGATCCCAAAATCAGATAATGACCACTTCAAAATTCAATTATCAAGATCAGTTCTCCTGACTTGTCATAGTTAAGCTTGCTGAACTTACTGCTGATATTAAACAGAGTTGCCATTGTAATAGCAAGTTAAAATTATTAAAGAAAGACCCATAGCAAATTAAACTTTATCAACTTATGTATAAGTTTTACCCAAAAAAATTGTGCCATTTTAAAATCTGTCCACCTGTAAAAGTCTGAAACTTGTACCTGTAAAAGTCTCAATTGAGTGTAGACAAGATTTAGTAAACTGAAACAGAATACAGATAAGGCTCTGAAATCTGATTTGCACTGCCATCAATAATTTTTACAAGATTTTAATTACATAGCAGTGGTTAGTAGGATTGGCAATAAGATACATAATGCCTATAGGCTAGAAAAATCAAAACAGACATCATCAAACAACATATAACACCAACTCCATTACATCTAACTCTATTTTTTCTTAAAAAAGTTTGATTTTTAATATCAACCATCATTTTTGACAGTTCAGCATTCTTAATTTCTAGCTGCTTTCAACTCTATCCTTCTCAAGCTGCAAAACTTGTATATCAGCCTCTAATTTATCAATTTTTTTCTGGAATTTATGGATTACTTGAACATATGTTCGGTCCACTCAGGATCTAACCATTAAAAGTAGTTGCAACTTTCTCTAACCTATAAAAATCTTTCATTAACTATCTATTGGTAAGAACAAATCATTTGACGAAAGGTAACATAAAGCAAAATCCTTACTTCATAATTAGGGCATAACCAAAACCTCCTTTTCGAATTTGTAGATGTCCAAGAAATCTTCACCACGGCCCCAAGTTGGCAACATTTCTTCGGGGTCACATTACTGCCAGCTACTTCGCCTTCCCAAAAACTAGAACTTGAAGAACTCATCCGAAGGGCACAGTTGGGAGCATCCGAAGAAGACAGAGCATGGGACAGAGAGTGAGAGATAGCGCTCAGCTCACAGGCCATATAAAATATCTTTCATTAATTTTGATGGAAAAAATGACGTCAAAAGGGGTGTCAAGTCCACATCATCCTCTTCTAAGATATCCACATAAGCTTCTACGGTTAATTTCTTGTCACGCAGGACTATCGACGAACAGGAACCCAATTTCTCTCGTCTGAAGATGACAATACAAAATTTTATAAAATATAAGGTTGACATTGCTGAAATTAAAAATGTAGGAGGGTATCTGCAATTAGTCATAAAATGTAGGAGGTTATTTACTTTTTATTTTTTTTTTTGCTTTCAATGCTTTGAGATTTGTGTAGGGAATGTTCGATATGATTAAGAACTGGATTATTACAAGCTCTAGATAAGACTTCAGGCTTGATCAACAACAGACTTAGGCTGAGCCCAGTTGAGCTAAATATCTATTTGAATCCAGTCTAAAATGTATATAGGCCCTATTGTGAAACCCAAATTTAATCTAAATTGCCTCAAGCCCAACCCGTAGTTCAATCCAAAGACAACTCGACCCAAAAGGCCCTAGGCTAGCCCTAGCCCACTTCTAGCCCTATTGCTGCCATTGATATAAGTAATAGCATAATAAGTTAACCACAATAAATAGGTTAACTTGCTCTTTACCTTCTTTATTCCAAATAATTTATTATTAATTAAAAAGAAAAATGATGTTACTTAGGTCTTGTTTGTTACTTTTCTTTTTTCGTTTAAATAAAAAAAGATGTTACTTAGGTCTTGTTTGTTACTTTTCTTTTTTGGTTAAATAAAAATATAAAACTTAATGCAAAAAATGTATTTGGTTATCTTTGTTTAACAACTTTTATGATTTTTGGAATAAGTGAAAATAAAAAATTTTTACTTCCATATTTTTTTAAAAAATAGGTTTTCATCCCTCTCCTCTCGATCCCTCTTCTTCCGTCTAATCTCAACTCTAGTTCTTGTCATCCCCACCCAACCACGGTAGCTCCCTAGGTCTCACTGGTCAACTCTCCATCTAATATCGAGTTATCCCTCATCCCCAGTTACATCGACTCCTTGGGCCTCGTATTCTATCTAATCTCTTCCTAAGCTCTCATCATGTCCACATAACCATGCCGATCCTCGGGACTCGCCAACCAACTCCATTCGATATCAAGCAATTCGTCATGCTGGGCCACTTTGTTGGTTCCATCATCCAGCCCTGAGTTCAAGCTCCAATATTTAGCTTCTTGTTGCACACCATCAATTAAGGATCTTCTTAGGTATTTTCTTTTGTTGCTATAAAAAAGTTCATAAAAAAAAATTTAATTACTGATACGTGGTTCCCTAACAACTAGCACCAACAAAAAAAAAAAAAAACTATTAACTCCAACAACCACTGCCCGCTCAATATTCTAGTATTTCCTAAAATTCCATTACTGCATATTATTTTTTTGAAGAAATAAATCACACCCTATAGGTCAAAATTTGTTTAAAAAAATGCAATCCCTTGTTTTTTGTTATTCAAAATAATTGAATGTGTTACTTCTGTTTTCTTTAAGCAAAGAATATCTTGCTTCTTTCAATCTTACAATTTAAAACTTCATCAAATATGCAAGTTAGAGGATTGAAATTACAACTTGAATTTTGAGCCAATTAATTGAAGGAAGACATTACCTCTACCAAAAAAAAGGGAGACATTACCATATAAACAAACAATTGGCATTCAATAGTAACATCCGACAACAAAAAGCTAATACATGTGATTGGTAATTCACAAAATAATACTGAATAAAACACCAATAAAGTATTGTTGTAAGTACCAAAGGTTTTTTGTTTTAGTAATACTTACCTATATGTATATGAATATGTACATGTATATGTGCAAGCGGACGTGCTTGTGTGTCCATGCTTGCAACTGTGCATGTATATACTCCTCCATTCCCCCCTCCCCAGGGATCAATTACTGGCCCTACCCCTAGTTTCACATTGGTGATGGTATCATAGGAAACAGCTTAGTCTTGCCGTAATGGAGTAGTTAATAAAGTATGATGCAAGGGTTGCCGGATCCTCCTTTGCTTTAGGATATGAGATCCATGCGATTGAAACAAGGGAACATAACATTTATTTTATTCTGGGTGTACGTTCTCTCTTACTAAACAAATCATGTTTTCTCTCAACTTTGTGTTGCATGGTGGAGACTGGTATGGGAAATGCCATTCTTTTAGACTCTCGTTTTGCTCTCTGGTTATTCTTAGTTTCGTCCAAGTTGAATGATGTATATGGTTTCAGGAGTAAGAACACATTCTTGTGAACTTCAATTTTCTGCGTGCTCACTCAAAGATGGTGTTTAATTTTGCCACTTTTAAGCAGGTTGGTTTTAATATATATACTGTACAAACCTTGTACATGGATTTGAGGACATACATTCTTCTCTTGACAATATCTTGTTTTAATGAATTTCCACTGCCTACTTTTATCCATCTCTTATCTCGGGTATCCCACCATAGAAAGATGAAGTGCAGATGTCCGTATTTCAAGAACCGTACATAACCATGCTTTCTGACCATCGGATGTCTACTCGATGGTTTTATAACATTACAAGGAAACTAACTGTTATCTATTGTAATCCTTGCAATGGAATGACAATTTAAGGAGGAACAGCTCAAGAAACCAGTGAAAATTTTTAACTAGAGTGACATGGCTAAAATATGGAGCAACAAAGCTGAGAAAGGGTATCCATAACCAGATAGAGTATCTAAGCATATAGACTAAATTTAAAATGACAGTAATGACTTTTGCTTCGGGTGCTTGTTGAGTTGTCATTGTTTTGAAACATGTCAGTTGACTTCGAGAAGAATTCATCAATCTGTTCCTAGATTATTCCAGGAACCACAACTCTCTGGAGTCCCTCAAATGGAGGGTATAAACAGAAGACAGCCAACCATCATTTTTTAGCTCCAGAAGTGACTCATAGTCTCCAAGATTCCCAATGCCGACAAAATACATGAATGATCGCGAAGTCCCTGGAGTCTTGAGACACTACAAAGTCAGTGAAGAACCGGAATCTACAGGTATTCTAATCAAGCTGAAGATTTTCCAGATGGATGGAAAGTGAAGTTTGGAAAGGTGGAAAGGACATGAAAACTTGTATGTGCATCGATATTTGTTAGACCTTCTGACAAAGTTTAGAAATCTATAAGAGTGACGATTAATGAGATCAGTGAGCTTTTAGAGCAGTTAAATTAGGATGTTGACAAGCGATATCGAACACCATGACATGACTGGGGAGAAATCTGTAAGATTTTTCTGCTGCCAATTCAACTACAAAATATTTCCGGCTGTGTTTGAAACTTCAGTGTAGAAAAAAGCTTTCTGAAGGACGACTTAGATGACACCACGTAAAACAGGATCTGGTAGTAGTACATTTAGGTGTTTCTGGCTGTTCCTATCAGCATCCATGTCATAATTTTTGCATGTTAGATCGTTATGATGGATTCCTTTGAGATGCTTTCATTAAGGACAGTTATCCAGATACCTAAGCAATTTACAAAGCTGTCATGACTCATGAAGCAAGCTATAGAGAAGGGAATCAGGCCGAGCCGGGCTTCAGAACTGAAGGCTAGACTTGCATATGGGTCGAGCCAGGCTGGGCTGAAGGTCAGACTCAAACCAACCAAAATTGAGAAGAATAGGACGCTTCTGAGGCATATACCAAATCCAGATATTATTTTTTGCTCTGTTGATATGGATTCTGGAAGCATCCAACACATAGGTAATTAAGAAATCTCCAATCATTTTGTGTAATGTCCATCATGTCTTACACTATCCATTTGGTGAACATTTTTTTAGCACATCCAAATTAAAGCTAAATGTTTCTCTTTTCCCTGTCCTTTTAGCCTCTGCAGTCATGAAATCTACAGACATATTAACACTAGCCAACATCAATCCATGAAAATAATTGAAGTCAATAAAAGTGGCTCGCTAGAGGTCCTATCCGCAGTTGCCACCCAGTTAGCTAGTTTAATTAGCTACTTAACATGTATATGATTGCCTCGTTGTAGTTGTCACGTTTATGGTTCCTATGACAACGCAATTTACCTAAAGACTAGAGATCCAATAGCGGCGAATGGGTGGACGAATTCAATTACGAACCTTTCAAGGTGCCTTCACTGTCGCAAATGTACCCCAGACAAAAATCCCTGCACACCAGAGACATCAATTTTATATGTTCTGTAGGGGCTTGCTTTTATAAGATCTTGGGAATTTTCTTTCTCCATGTAACCAATCATTGTGTGGGTACACGTGTTGTTTCTCCAATAGACATGTTCCTCGCCAATAATGTACCACAGGGCATTCCCCTCAACTCTTTTGTACTGATTCAAGCCAGTATTTTGCCAACCAAGAGAAGTTTTCAAATGGAAAGGCCGGGCAAGCTAGCCTTGTCTATTCAATTAGCTTAAAGTTCCACAAGTTTATGACCGCAAAAATGTTGTTTCATAATGACACTTTTATGAGATCTTTAGCTTTTTATCCTTGTCACACACTTTTAAACCAACAAAACTTCAGCATGCGGATATAATTTAAGATGTATTCGGTTCACGACTCGAAATGAATTGACGGGAATCGAAACGACTATATCCTCCATCGAACTTGATTCATGGCCGAAATCAGAATGAAATTTGAATCTCAAGGAACAATAAGAAATGAATTTTGGAGGGATTTGGATGCTTCCTTCCCATCCAGAATTGAAAAGAAAATGGAACTTTTCTCGAGCAAAGACCTGTGATGGATGCCATTTATTTTTATTTTCATTTCAGGATCCAACTCTCTCAATCAAACAAATACTGACGACGCATATGAAATAATAATCTAATCTTAATCAGAGACATGAGAAGAGCCAAGAGAACTTCTGCACCTACTGCAATGTAGCCAATCAAAATTGGACAGATTCCAAGACCAACCCCAAAAGGTGGATCGTGGTTTCCCCGCGGGGTAGCTGACTGCAAGGGCGAATGCCCCCACACGGCCAACCCCATCCCCCGATTCCACCGTGCCTTCGAGATCCATACAAAAAACACGTACGACATATTTCCATGAGGGGGTACTTGACTTCATGTCCTTGAATGATAGTATGACTGACCCCTACCACATCTATGCTGCCATAGCTGATTGCTGTACTAAAACTTGTCATTCCCAACATAGTTGCGATCAACCTCCCATCAAACAAGGTTGGCATGACACGTCCACTGCCCATCCTCTCTGGAGGATTCCCCAACCAAGCCGGGCGTCTGTAGCCGAGCCAATTAGAAACTACAACATGCTTTGCTGTTGGCTACCCCCAACCATTGCGGCACCCAAGTGTCCTTGCTCCTAGGATTCGTCCTAGAGAGGATCACAAAAGTGGCCGGCCACCGGCCAAATCCAAACTTCCCCAAGGACTATCGCACCCACATTGGGCCACTGGAGGTCGCAATGTCTTCTCTCACAAGGCACAAAGTTACCGCTAGCCCTGGTTGTAGCCAATGGCGGTGTGATACTTAGCCCTCTGACAGCCGGAGAGCCATGTCAGTCAATGACACGTAGAATTAGAGCATTGTGCGACGGCACATGTGGCGATGTGACAGTCATCTAATTCAATATAGGGCCCAAGGATGATGTTACATCGGCATGTTATTTCATCATCCAAATGGAAATTTGCAATACAAGTTTGGAAAGGGACCAAATGATATACGAGAGTGATAAGAGACGCCTTGATCGAACAATCAAATTGATTAAAAAGATAAAATATATTATGTTTGATCATACAAGAAGCAGAATTGATGAGGATCCCTCTACTATGATTTATCTAGTGGGTCAAGTGGCACACATGCGCACACCTAGCCTGATTACTCAAAGTGATGCCGTTAGGCAGCATCGCTGCTGATAGTGCCGGAAGCTCTCCGCAACTTGGCTGGTAGCCCATGCTTGGGGACCAGAAATGGACTATACTCAATCCCACTTTGGGATCCCTCCACTTCCCACCTGCAAACCAAATTCAAACAAGAGAGGAGAAAAATTATATAAATAATGAATCCACCATTTATTTATTTATTTTTTTTTTTGATTTCCTAAAGTTTTAAGATCTAGATCTAGCAGGCTTTGTCTTTCTCTAGATGGTAGTTTTCCTATTTATCTCATGGAATCTTCGAAAGAGAACGGATGGTGAAATAGAATATATGCGTATCTCGTGGTCTTCCACCCCACTCACACCCACCTGAATTTGGTCACCAGATGGTGGATAAAGATGAACATTTCGAGCTTGGCTAGCTCATTGCCCGGACAGGAGTGAACGCCGTTTCCAAATGGCCAAAAGGTATTGGGTTTGGGTGCAGTCTGCATTCACCGAAAGAAAGTGCATTAGTTTGGCGTAAGATAAGAGTGTTAAGGGAGGGCGCATATTCTAGAAGAGTGGAAGAAAACTACGATTTCAATAACATTGTTGCTTGAGCTCTTTCGAGATATAATTTGATGCACATAATGTTTTGATTTTTTAATCATACAATTCTCTGTTTTATTAGTTATGGACGCATTGGGCAGAGTTGAAGCAAAGGTGGTACGTTACTCGAATTGGGGTGACTTTTTCAATTTGTAATACAATTTTAAATGGAAAAAAAAAAAAAAAAAAAAAAGTGTTTTCAATGATCTAGTTCCATCTAGCCTTTCGTATGATGAAAAAGTGAGGACTAAAGGGAGCGTTCTCACATGCAAAACAATTTCTACGCTGACCAAGTGAATCTCTTTGCCTCCTATATATGTTCAAGAACCTGACCACCAAGTTCTAAATTTATTATAAAAATAAAACTGATAGGTTTAAGTGGGTTTTCTGAAGATAAATTAAGTGCCTATCTAGTCCAGAATATTAGATCAACAAATTATTAGCTGCTATATATAATGTGTTGTGATGTCACAATGCTGGAAATATTTGTTATGGGAAAGTAAATAATATGTAAATGTCATTATTTTAGGTATTCATTTAAAATGATATGATAAGGAAACATTATTATTTTGGAACGGTGAATAGACCGTTTTAACCTTTATATAATACTTGATAAAGTAAGAATATAATGCTTATGATTGATAGGGTGTTATATTGACATAATTGAGGTGGGTAAATCACCACAAAATCTGCCATAAGGCTGTCATTTGGAAACCATATATGTCCACAACATCTAAAAGAAAGCAATTAATGTCACGCTGCATCCCATATATACCTCGAATCTAGAAGGGTCGAACTTTTGTGGGTCTCGGAAAAATTGAGGATTATGATGTATGTTCCTGAACAAAGGCATCACTTTCCATCCTTTGGGTATGAGGTACCCTGCACCCCACGAGCATATATATCCTCAAACAAATTAGACTTTGCACATCTTCATGTACCAAGGTCAGAGAAAATTCATGCTCTCTTTTTTTTTTTTTTTTGCCCATCTAGCGTACTTTGGCTATAACGCATACTCACCATTGTACTCCACGTCAACCACGGCCTCCCTAAACGTGAAAGAAATGATACTTGCCATTCTTAAACTCTCCAGTATGACCTGTATGACAGAAAATTAAGTACCATCATTTTTTATGGCCTATAATTGTAACGACGTTTAAATATCCAAAATCTTTTCCCATGTAAGATTAAACGCATACCGGCACAGGTGTTTAGACTAGCACGAGCACACAGGCTCGTATGGGAGAATATTAATCCATTTCCTTTTGTGTGAAGGCGAAGAGTTATGCTTACCCTGCGAGTGAGGACCATGCTTCTTGTCTGGGTCCATGTCAAGGGTTGGTTTCCGTACCCGTTGGTCTCGTGTATACCCATTTGCTCGGCCTGCATGAAAGGGATATTAAGATTCAGTTAGAGTCGCCATCATCATCATCATCAGCTATAATTACCAACTGGTTAGAAATCTAAAAGGGCGCAAGGCCACCGATCAATGCCTGCTACCTTTACAGCTTCGAGAAGCTTGGGGTTGTCATGGAGATACTTGAGGATCCATGTTAGGACACTGGCGGTGGTGTCCTGCGCCGCAAAGAGTGCACCGATGATGTTGTCAGAGATCTGATCATCACTCAAGTGCTCATCTTTGTCACTTGATGACTCCATGAGACAGCCTAAGAGATCCTTATTCATCACTCCTTTCCTCCTCCTCTCACTCATGATCTCATTCAGTATCTGACGTAGCCTTTTCCTCGCCTATTTGGAGGAAGGAAGGGGGCAAAAAAAAAAAGAAAAAAATGCACAGCAGAATGAACAATTGAGACCCTCAGAAGGAAACATCATGAGATGGAAGGTCTCTCTTACTTGGATTGCTTTGTGGAATAGAGCTCCGGGGATGTTAATGGGGAATGAATTGTAGCCCTTGTCGACGATGAAGTAGTTCCTCTTCAACTCTTGTTTGTGCCGTTCTTCTAGTCGGCCACCGAAGATTGTGAGGATACCCACATCAAATGAGAACTACATGATCGAAAGAGAAGAAAAAAAGAAAAGATCCTGATGAGAGAAGGAAAAAAAAAAACCAGACAATATATGAAACTAAGTACGATTAGAGGCAAAATCGACCAACCCTCTTCATTGCATGGAATGTTTTGACCACACGGCCATCCCACGAGTCGAGCATGGAGGTGACGATGGCTTCGATGTCGGGGACGAGGCCGCGAAGGTTGTCCGGCGCCAGCGAGCCCTGCACCAGCTTCCTCAGCCGCATGTGGTAGTCCCCTTGGTGGAAGAAGAGAGCCCACGGGCCGATCATCCGCTCCTTGCTCCGAGGGTAGGTGGGCTTGAAGAGGTGGGCTTGGGTCACCAGGACGTACCTGGCGGCCTCCGGGCTGGCCAGCATCACGCAAGGGTAACCCAGCACCTGGGTCTTGAAGATGTCCCCATACCTATAATATATATTACAACTTCTTCACTTAGTCCCATGCACCAAAACAAACCCAAATCAAGCGAGAGAACAAGGAGGCAGTCAAAAAGAAAGGAAGATGAACCGTTTCTGTTTTGTGGCGAAGAAGATATTAGGGTCCTGTGAGTAGAGCTGAAGGGTCTCTCCTATGTAAGGCCATCCCGTAGAACCCGGTGGGAGTCTCACTTTTGCCTGGGGTTTCCTTTTGTGCTTTCTCATGAGGAGACAGGAGAGAAGGGCCAGGAGAAGGAAGGCGCAGATAACTCTATAACACATCTCCATCCCTACCTATTGTGGACACCTCTCCTTATCTCCCGCTGCTGAGGGAGTTGGTGTGGGAGAAGGAAGGGGTGGGGAGTGGGAAATTTAATAGGATCCTCTCGGTGGGGCTGGAGCAAGCATTGGTGGGTTTATATAGAGAAGGTAGGAGAGGGGAAGGACGGCAATTAAATTAAAATTGGCGTCTTATATCGGAGAGTGTTAAAAGCGGTGGTCGCCACAGTGAATCGTATACATCACTAGTATCCTTTACCAAACTTCATTTTGTTTTTTTGGTTCATTTTTTTCGGAAAGCAATTAATTATCCACCTTCTGGGATTAAATCACCCAGATGGATCTACCAAATCGTGGCATATGTTGGCGTGGTGGGAAGATAAATATTAAAGCGAAATACAAATTTCACCCGACAAACCTTTTCTCGAAAAGGAAAATTAAATCAGCAGAAAAAGGGTTGTACAATTGATGTATGCCTTTTCTTAACAATGGTGCCCAACCATGGTACTTTCCGTAATGCTCCATGTCATCTCATCTGAGGATATTAATGCATAGCACCAATCTTAACATCACGCATGGTCATGGATTTTGTTTGCCTATGATGATTTGGCTCCGAAAATCAATGCATTTCTGGTAAATCAACGTAGAGTTTGGCGTGTGGAATAGACGGTTGTTGATATCCAAATTTGATTAAATTATTGTTGACATTCCCGCAGCTTATGATTAATTTCTAGAACAATACATTCTTTTGTCTCTCTTGGACCAACAAGTAAATGAGTAGAATATACTATATAAATGAGCAGGTACATGTATTGTATGCTTCTAGAAAATTTATTATTATAATAAAATATGTCCTTCCGCATTCTATCGGTCAAAATTTGTGATATCTTTAACTCACCTCTTCGTGACGAATATATGTAATACGACTAAAAAATTAGATATATAATTCATAGGTGCCTCTATCATCTTTCCAATCCAATTGACTCTATCTATTAATGTGTTCCACTATTATCAAAGTTCATTCCTTAAAAAATAGTAGATAATAATCATGTTCCTATTATTCTACTTGACCAATATTAAAATTTATTGCTTAATGTACATTAAAAATTTGACTATTAAAATCTTCTATTTAATATATTTATTATATTGTATTTGAAAAATAGTTAGAAAAAATAAAAGAATGCACTTTGAACATCATTGGAGGTCAATATTAATGACAAGACTTTCTATATAGGAGTTCTTGTGCAAAGTTTTTCATTTATCATGTGGACGCCAATATTAATTACAAGAGTTTTTGAATGTGTGCACGGCTTCTATAGAATTTCCTATTTGCTATATGGATGCCAAAATTAATGATATAGATATTAATGATGAGATTTTCTATATGATCATCAACTTAATCAATAACATAAATTTGACTATTAAAAATTTTATTTATTATAATCTATTATATTATTATATTGTATTTGACAAATAGCTAGAAAAAGATGAAAAAACTGTAATTTGAACATCAGATAGGGTCGGTATTAATGACAAAAGTTTCTATACAAAAGCTTTTGTGTAGAGTTCTGCATTCATTGTGTGAACCCTATTGTTGATTACAGGAGTTTTTGCATGCAAGCACGACTTATGCGAAGTTCTCTGTTTACCGTCTAGATGCCAACATTAATGATATTGATATTAATGATAAGAGTTTCTATATGACCATCAATAAAGCTCGTTCAGCAACAAAATTTTGACTATTATTATTTTTATTTATTATAGTTCATTACATTGTCATATTATATTTCAAAAATAATTGGAAAAACAAGAGAAAAAATATATCTAGCACATCAAATGTGTTGGTATTAATAATTTGGTATTAATGACAATGGTTCCTGAATATAAGCTCATTGCAAAGTTCTTCATTCCTTGTATGCTTTTCAAAATAAAAGAAAATAAAAATATTAAAAACATTGATACTCTTTTTTTACCCATTTCTTTTCTTTTTTATTCTTAATTTAATGGATTCACCATCATCATCTCCATCATCATCCTCAAATTTGCATTAGACATATCTGTTTGCTAGTCTAATTGTAAGGCCCTGTTACTTGAGTTATTTGAAATTTTGCGGTGGTCAGAATATGATATTACTACAATCCAAAAGGCTAGAAGGTATCGTGTAACAACAAATAAAATTAGTTGTAACGACTCATAATAAGCATGACGGCTAAAGATATGATTTGAAATGACTTATATAATAGATACAATAGCTAAGGATATTGTTTGTAACGTGGCCTCTAATAACCAGTAATCTTCTGTAACCAGAAGAAAAAAAAAAAAAAAACACCAGATATCTTCCCACTGTATCTTAGTTAGTAGACCTACTAATCTTGGAGCCTCCTATGACAAATCCCCGACTTGCTAAAACCACTAATTTGGTACAGCTCCTTTCAAAGTAAAAGTGCCCACAATAAGCCCCTAGTGTGTGACACTTCGTTCATCACTTGGAAGGGTCATGGTGCAACCACATAGCCCTTAAGGTGGTGGGCCCTTCGCCATGTCTATTGGACTTGTTTGTAGATCTGTGCCAATGGAAGAACCAGTATGACATGTCCATATATGCCAGCTTAATGTTTCAATAATGCTGGTTAGACATCATAATAAAAATATCTTGGTCAGTATTGGACAATCAAACTTTTAAGTTGATCCTTCACTCAGAAATTTGAGTTAATTTTTTAATAAAACAATAGTTGAACTATAGAAGACACAATAAATCTTAATAACAAATTATCGAGTCAAAACTGATGATTAACCATCCACATTAGTTTTGAAAATTATCTAAATCATAGAAAAATTCTGTGATCTAAAATGATGTATTTCGATGGTTTTTAAGCTACCCATCAAGTGATTTTGAGAATGGATGATTTTAGCAGCATATGCCATGCTTTGCCATCATCTAAGATAATCAAAATCCATTGAATTCAATTCTATCCATATTTCAAGATTACTTGCTCATAAAAAAAGAATCTACATCATTAATCAATTTATACACTTTATGCTTTGGCATATTAGTGTAATTGATATAGTTATATACTTAAGGTATAAGTCGAAGTTCTTCCAAGCAAATAATTTTCTATTCTTTTATTTTGAATTATAGAACAAATTCAATGCCATGGACTGCCAATTTGAATGGCTTATGATTATTATTGGAATCTCTAATCTTCTATTAAAGATTTACTATTTCATGTATGATATGACCTTTCTTTTCCTATTGCTAGCAATATAAGCTATTATAAAGTAACAATATAGAGAATGATTATAAAATAATGTTGTTATTCCATATTAAAATGCTTCTAAGATTGAATTTGAAATTACTAAATTAATCATCACCAAAAAAAATCTCGTTACATTAATAGTTAATAGTGAGAAGGGAAAAAGGCAAATATTATGTAACATACAATTGAATAACACTTTAATATAATGATTTTTAACATGTCATATTACTCATGCAAAAGGCTTTGCATTAGACTATCCAAGATTGTCCTGAAGCTTTTCGTATTATACATGTCTTATGCTCAACAACTTCATAACTATTTTCAATAAAACCAAATATGTTTGAGAAACATGAGAGAAAATAAGAAACTCTCATATTTTTTTGAAAGGCCCTTTGCTCTCTACCCCTATAGTTAAAAGACTCCGATGCTTTTCTATTATAACATAGAATATTTCAAGATTTACTCATATTTCAATTCTTCTTAAAATTGGATAGAAAGGACCTCCCAAAGTCAGAAAGCAATTCTGATTCCACAAGATTGGAAGCTGCAAAGTTTTATGGTTTCCATGTCAAATTTCCTCTATTCTCCTTTGCTTTAGCTACTCCTATGTTGGCTAAATATAGCACTAGTAAAATAAATTGAGTATATCTCATGATAAAACATAGATAACTATATTGTTCACTCAATAAAATAATACACATTCTAAATTCAACTTTTCAAACTAGCTAAACATAACATATTATAATATAAATCAAGATCACTATCTTGATACCACATCTTATATCGATACTATTTTATTATAATATCGATATACGATTCAATACGATACGTCAGTATTGATATAGTACGATTAGGACTCGCAATTCGTATTCATGGATCATAAATGAGTCGTGTCGATCTGAGGATATAACACAAATTAGCTCTATCCGAACACGATCTATTTAATTAAATGGATCGATCTGTGGAACATGAACATGATACAAATATATACTGATTGACACGATACGACCTGTTTAACACGATTAATAATCATATTGACGGATCAAATGGATACATGATCCGTTTAATGATCCATTTAATTATTTGACTTTATTTATAAAATTTAATTAAATAATAAAAATTTGATCAAAAAATTAAAATAATATCAAAATGATTTAATTACCTACTATGCTAATTCACAGTTCTAAAACAAAGTTAAACAATTTTAAAAAATTAATTTTATTTGTAAACACTTATTATTTGCCCTCGAATAATTTTAAAATAAATATGTTAAACATATTTAAATATAGCGTGTTATCCGTTAACCTGTTTTATCCCTTCTAGTCAAAATGGATCAAAATAGATTATACGGATCAATCCGTTTAAAATATAAATTTATTATATTATAAACAGATCAATTTGTTTATCATCAGAAGTTGTTTATTTTAAACCCAAAAACATTTATGTGTCGTAACGTGTCAAAAATTATCAGCCTGAGGTATAATGTGCCATATCAATATAGCATTAGTATAGTATGATAAGACCACATCAGATGATATAGGATGGCACAGCAAATATTGCTATAAACGGTCAAACAAATATCTTTTATTTAGTTGAAAAATTCAGACTGATATAACGGATTTGATAATTACTTTCATGAAAACAGTGCGTTACGTTGCTGGAGGAAAGTTGGAACAAAAGTTCCACCTGATTAAATAATAATAATAATAAGAAGAAGAAGGCGAAGAAAAAGGAAGGAAAAAAAAAAAAAAAGTGTTGGTTAACCTTGTTTTGGACCCTGACACATATCACCAGTCTGTGCCGGTTCGGCGCGGCAGAGGCGCGTGGTCCCGTGCCTCCCGGCCCCCGGGGTCCGCGGAGTTGCGGTCCAGCTGGGGCGCCCTCGAGAATCCTACGGCCCACAATAACTCGATTGTGATCCGCCGCGCGAGTACGGATGACCGAACTCTGGTTCGGGAAACTTCCCGAGCGGTGGGCCCCGGTCCCCAGGCCGATTCAGGTGGGCGTCGCCGTCCGGATGCCAGCTGGCTGAGAACACGCGTCGAGCCCCTGCTGGTGTGCCCTCGCGAGATAATTCAAGGTTGGCCGGAGGAACAATTGGTCCGCCTCCACATGTATCGGATCCCAGGCAGGGATGTTGGCTTGGCGCCAGCGAGAAATCATGCCCATCACTGCAGCGTACACCGCGTGGCCGTGCACGTAGCGTCCATCAACCCCTATCAAGTCTCCAGTCTCAAAGCCTCAAAGTCGCATGATTGCCTGCACCATATTTACCACGTGGTAGTTTGTATAGTTAATAACAGCCGTTGATTTTTATGTGCTCCATTCATCAATGGTGCATCTCAATTTACCATCATAAGATCCAGCGGTCATAATTGATTGCATTTGCGATCATACTGATGGATATAGCGTAGACAATACTTTTTTCTTAAATTGCTCACACTCTTGTATAGGATTAGCCATCACACCAAAGTCCATTATCTTGTGGTACAGCGTCTTTCGGCATATTTAAACAAGCATCTCTATAGAAAGGAGGTTGTCCTCAGTTTCTTTGTGATAAGATTTTGCTAAGTATTTGTATTAGTAAGTTTGTTTTGATTTTCTTTCGTCAACTCAAAGTCATTCTTGATCATCCTACACCAATTGTCGTTTAACAGATTGGAAAATTCCTAATCCTTATTAGAAGTTTAATAATCTTGGATATAATTTTTTAAAATTTTAATCATAACTCAAATTAGAACCATATATGTTGTTTTCTGAAAATAGTAATGTTCTGCTCATTTGATGTTCTAGTTAAGAAATTGATATGACATTTTTTTATTTCCATGTTTAGGTATTTTAGTTGTTGTATCTTATGACTGCTGATGCCAATTCTCGATTTATCTTTTTCCAAATGCATTCCACTTGGCACCATATGATTGATTGCCTGTTGTGGCTTACAATCCAAATCTTGAAATGCCACCCACTTCATATTCTATTCCTCATTGTTGGTCATGGCTTGAAATTTTATTTACCCACATCTCTTTCTACGTGCAAAATTGTGATTGTAACCTTATTGACTCTGTCACAAGCTTACATCATGCCTTGTGCCAATCGACAACAACCTCATCCAATATGGCTAGCCAATTTTGGATGTCCACTCTACAAAAGTAAACCAACCACTGAACATATATCTACCACTTCGTTTGCCACCTAGCATATGAACTAGTCACATGAGGAATGGTTGTAAGTGTGTTCATCAAATTTCAAAATACAAAAGCTTTGTAAGCTAAGAAACCAATCCTCCTCCTACATCTCTTCTCCCTATACTAGACCCAGACCTTATGTGTTTTATATGTCTCAAACTTATAGGGTCAAATTTCATGGTAATTGCATATATCTTTAATACTTGCTTAAATTATAAGACCGCTTGACATGTGTGGCTGCACGCATGTTTGTCATTTGTAGTCACTTCATTTTGGCTTTCGACATTTTAAAGTTTGATGGATATTCATTGACAAAATTATTATGATTTCCACAAGTCTATCCTTCTAAAAACCACATCTCTTGGGAAGTCTTTTTCTTGACAAAATGATGGTAAATACCACTATATATTTTATTAGAATTGAAATGAGTACAAACAAGAGAGAAACATAAGGAGAAAATCAAGAAGGAGAAAGAGGGAAAAATAAAAGAAAATAATAAAAAAATAGGGTACCCCAACTATCTTAAGAATAAAGTCCTTTTATTTCGTAAGCTATACATGACATTCCATCCTCAATGTGCAATATGTGAAAATGATTTCAGCAAGATCAGATGCATGGAGTCCATTTTGATCCATTGGTCCCATCAATCCCTACATTTATCTTGACAACATCTAGCATACTATAAATGCTTATGTTGCCATTATTGATATCAAGATCTTGGCAAAGTCGTATTCGTTGCTTGGAGGTAGCAATCCAAGGGTGGGGGATAAATTGAGTTCTTTTAAATTTAAAAAAAATTATGTCCTCTAGTTAACTATTAATAGGGTGAATGTAAAGTGTAAGTAGAGAATTAAACTATAAAGCAAGAAATTGAAATAGATAAAGAAACACAATCACAAATGTAGAAAATTTATAGTTGGTTCGATGTTAAACTTGACACCTACGTCTAGTTCTCAAGATCCCTGGTTTGATGTTAAACTTGACACCTACGTCCAGTTCTCAAGATCCCTGTTTGGGAATTCCAACTATAATCTTCCTTGATTATCGTCCAGTTCTCAAGATCCCTGCTTGGGAATTCCAGCTATAATCTTCCTTGATTATAATTCCAATATTTTGAATCAGACTCACGATCAATCCAATCGATTTTGGCATAAGCAATCAATAAAAATTTTTCCTATTTATCCTCCATAGACTTAGTCCAATATACTTGTCTAATTCTGAGCTTGGGCTGGTCTTATCCCTCAAGTTTGTGTCCAAACATATTGGAAACAAGGGAATGAATGTAGAAATATGAGAATTTAAAGCTTAAAAATGAATGCTCGATGAAGTCCAATAGAGGTTGTTGATGTAGCTTTTTATGTGCTTTGACTTTCTCCTTTCTTGAGAGAGGGCTGAATGAATGCTGAAAGGTCTCTCAATTGATAGCTTAGGCAATCAATGCTCTTATACTCTCTTTTTCTCAGGTATTCAATGTGAAGGCGGTTGGGGCTTGAATACTCTCTTAAATGACTTTCTCTTTTAATTCTTTATGTTTCTTAATTGAAAACATTGCTAAAACACTCTAAAAAATAGCTAGAAGAGGCAATATAGCTATTGGAGAAGATAAACTAACTATTATCCATTTTTTTGCCCATTGGAGTCACCCAAATTAACAAGCTATTAGGTAGTCAGACATAGAAGGGTTGACTCCTCTTCTCTAGAGATTGACTCATCATCATCAGGAGTTGACTCCTCCATATCATGGGTCGACTCTTGAAGCACTGTGTCTCTAGATTGCTCTTGATCTTGTGATTGTGGTCATTTTAGAGTTGACTCTTATTGTGCTAGGGTTGACTCATAGAATGCTAGGGTTGACTCACAGATAGATTGATTTTTCTTGCTTTCTATTTTCTTTTGAAGATAATTTTGGGCCGACTCATGTAGACCTTGGGTCTACTCATCAAATAGTCAGAATTGAGTGCCCAATGTCTTTAGCCTAAGACTGTTCATAGGTCTACTCTAATAATTTTAAGGTTGACTCATGGGTTGTGCTAGTCTGGTCCAAGTATACAAAGGTCAACTCTTAATACTTGGGTCAAATCCTGAACCTTCCAAAATTAACAATCTTTTATTTAAGCTAGTGGACTTTTAGGGATTGGTTCCTAATATCCAGGGGTTAACTCCTATCTTCCAAACTTACTAAAGTCTTTGAGAAACTTATGATTTTGCTGTTCTAGAGAGGATAACCTGTTGAATTAATTACAAAGTCTTGAGTAACCTAAGAAGTCTTATAACCATTCTTGCAAACTAATATTAGTACCATTAGTACTCAAGTATTTTGCATCATCAAAATTAATTTTTGAGTCAACAATCTCTCCCTTTTTGATAATTATAAAACTTTTGAGTATCAAATAATAAATTAATGTAAGTGCTTGTGTTGACCCAAAGATTGATTTTGATGATGCCAAAATATATAATTGATACTAATATAAGCTTGAGAGAATGGTTATAGGGATTCTTTTAATGCTCAAAGGTTGCACAAAAGTCAAGAGGAGGCCCTTTCCGAAATATTCAAAGAAGAATTTTTTCAAAGCTTTTAACAAAAGATGGAAGAGAAGAGTCGATCCCAATACATCAAGAGACGATTCTGATATACCTAAAGAAGACTAACACAGTCCACGAGTCGACCTTAAAATAGTCACAAGATGCCAAATAGAGAGCTATAAAATTAGGACCCAGCACATCTTGAGTCGGCTCTAGTAGAGCTCGAGTCAATCCTAGCATAACATGAATCGACCCTAAAATAGTCTAAAGATGAAGATAGAGAATAGTGAAAAACAGTTTGAGCTCAAGTCAATCCTGATAGGATATGAGTCGATCCTAAAATAATCTCATAATGAAGATAGAGAACAATAAAAAATGATCAATTTTCAAGTTGACCCTAACCCCAACATTAGCTGAGTCAACCTTTGAATGGCTATAATCCAAAGATAGAGAGCTATCTTAAGATATAGTATTCACAAGTTGATCCATAAAAAAATTGAGTCAACCTATGGTCAAGATGAGTCGACTCCTGAAGGTCATGAGTCAATCCCTCTATGTCTGACAGTCTAACAGCTAGTTTTTCAGAACACTTTCAACGAACAAAAAATGATCCTAAAAGCTAATTTTAGCTATCCAATAGTTATTTCACCTCTTTTAGCCATTATTTGATATATTTAGGGAAGAAATTCAATTGGGGAACATATCTAAGCAAAAAGAAAAAGTCAAGAGAGAAGGAAAAATCAAGAGAGCAATCAATTCTCACCTTCTAACATTTGATTCGATTGAGAAGAGAGCTTCGGTCCGTTCATTGTGACAACTACTAGCTAAGCAATATTTCAAAGAAATCCTTCAAGCCTTTCTCAAGCAATTATGGAGGAAGTTGGTGCATTCAAGATGCTCCATCTGCGATTTTCTTGAGCTTCATAGAGTTTTTATTTTTATACAATAACTTGTTCATTCTTTGTACTCTATGTTGTAACAAATTTCTTAGAGATAGAAACTTAGGGATTAGGGTTAGTCAAAGTATGTAATTGGACATTATATTTGACTAAGTCTTGAGAGACTTTGTTGAGAAGGTTGTAGTTAGGGAGTCTAAACAAAATCAAGTTTGATTGTGAGCCCGATTAAAATAATCAAACTATAATCAAGAAGTGATTATAGTTAAAATTTTCAAGCGAAAGGTTTTGGGTAGTAGATATAGGTACTAAGTTTAGCACCGAACTACTATAAATTTATTATATTTATGATCATGTGACTATTTTTTATTTACTTTCAGCTGCTGTACTTATTTTTATCTTAGCACCTCACAAGCCCACTCTTATTTTACAATTATAAGCACATATTTTGTTTAAAATTTTAAAGAATCCAATTCATCCCTTCCTTTTGGGTTGCTATTTCTGGACAATAAGTGGTATCTGAATGAGGTACTTAGCCCATTTGATCTAATAATAAAGAGTTAGAAATTAGAACAACTTTAATCGGATCTTCTCTTATCGAAGGACTATCTACCAATAGATCATCTTTTTTCAATAGCTCTAACCACACATATTAGAAAGTATGAATAAAAATATTTATTCAAGTATTCTATTATAACTTATAGAGTATCATAATTAATGGCCCTCACACACCCATTATTGTTATTGATTGTATGCCCTTTCTTAATCTAAAAAAAGATTGGGACGAGCTTGATAAAAGACTAGCCTAATTGAATGCTAAGGTCATGAATATTTTATATTATTCTTTTGATGTAAATAAATTTAATAGAATATCTACTTATATTTTTGCTATAGAAATTTAGGATAGATTAGACATTACTCATGAGGGTACCAATCAAATAAAAGCATCTAAAATTAATATACTTGTATATAAATATAAGTTGTTTAAAATAGAACCCCATGAAATAATAACTAAAATGTTTACTAAATTTATTGATATTATTAATGGCTTAAAATATCTAGGCAAGTTCCATACTAATAGTGAACTTATGCGAAAAATTGTTAGATTTTTGTTAGAGAGTTGAGAAGCTAGGGACTTAAACAAGCTACCCTTAGAAGAGCTCATTAACTCACTCATGGCTTATAAGTTAAATATGCATCAAACCATGGAGGAAGAATCAAAGAAGCAAAAAGCCATTACCCTCAAGTTAGTGGCTAAGGAAGACAATGAAATCAATGAGTCGGACGAGTCCACTAATGAAGATGAAATGGCTATGATTACTAGAAAATTCAGAAGACTAATGAGGAGAAAGAGATAAAGGTTCAAGATGAACAGCTCAATCAAGCGGGAAGCAAGCAAAGAGAAGAAAAAGGAGCAGCTAATCTTTTGCTATGAATGTAAGAAGTCCGAATATTTCAAGATCGATTGCTTTCTACTTAAAAAAAATCTAAAAAAGTATAAAAAAAAATCATGATAGCCATTTAGAGTGATAGTAATGATACAAGCTTTGAGGAAGAGGAGGAAGAGGAGGAAGAGAAAGAAATGGCCAACTTATATTTTATGGCGCATGAAGATGAGGTATACCTTTAAAACTTACATGAATTTACTTTTAAAGAATTATAAGAAGCTTTTTATGAATTAATCAATGATTTGAAAATATTAGGGCTTAAAAATAAAGAATTTAAGAAAGAAAATCAATTTCTTGCTGAGAAAAAGGTAAGGTTTCAAAGTGAAAAAAATGATTTGATTAAAGAAAATATTAAACTAAAAAAGCAAGTTGATAAATTAAAACTTATAGTTGATAAATTTACTTTAAGTTTTAAAAATTTATAAATAATTTAAAAAAATCAAAAGACAGTTTATGATAAAGTTGAATTAGGGTATAATTCTTTGAGGAAACAAAAGCGTTTGAAAAATAAATTTGTAAAGCCTATATCAGAACAATATTCTATTACCTATTTTAAATGCAATAAAATGAGACATAAAGCAATTCATTGCCATTCAAAGAAATTTGAGAATATTTTTGTAGAGCAAGTTGGGTTCCATGCTACCAAAATAAGATGATATTTGAATAGTGGATGCTTGAGGCACATGGGGGATGAAGCATAATTCATTGCTCTAGATGCTAAAGATCAAGGGGTTGTAACTTTTGGAGATAATGACAAAGAAAAAATTATTATTTTTGATAACATTCAAATCATCCCATCCGCATGTATTGAAAATATTTTACTTGTTTATGATTGAAATATAATTTACTTAGTATTAGTCAACTATGTGATAAAGATTTTAAAATTTTTTTCAAATCATCTCATTATGTTGTAATTATCTACACTAATAATGTTATCAAATTTATAGGATATAAACATGAGAATGTGTACTTGATGGATCTTGATGATTTATCTGAGGATAACATGCAATGTCTAGTTGCTATGAATGTCAAGATCAATAAAACTAGTTAGATTTGGCATCCTAGCTTAGGGCATACAAGTATGAATTTAATTGCTAGATTAGTTACAAAGGATTTGGTTAATGATTTACCTAAAATCAATTTCAAAAAGAATAAGAATTGTGATGCATATTGATACCTAAGGTAGATTGTCCATCGTGGCACTGACGATCCATCGATAGCCCAATGCATGTCCTTGATAGATGGTGATGGAGCAATTGCCCAACCTTTATCATCTAATCTTTTATAACTACGTTGGAAGAGCTCTAGAGTCTTCTGCTAGCAAGACAATAAGTGGCCCAGCTACTCACCCCTCCACTCCCTCCTCCACTAAACGAGATCCACAATCTCAACAACCTCAAGATGTGCATGCCGTTATTTCCTAGCAACCAAAGCACATCTCCAAAATCATTACTCTCTAGCAGATAGTGCACATCTTCAAAGGTATGATAGGTACCAGCCTTCATCTATAAAATCTTTTTCTCGAGGCTTTTTAGATAAGTGAAGATCTATCTTGCATGCCCTCTTCTGAAGATGAACTCCATATGCACTAGAATCCAGCTCCTTCACAGAGATCTAAGATCTCTATTCTCTACCTTTCATTCTCCCTTCTTTATTACTGGCCTTCCATGCTTCATACTCGACACCACCTTACTTCTCCATCCATCACTCAAACCTCTTCTATTTGCTTCTACAGGAGATTGACTTAGACATCAGAGGGTCCACTGCTGGGAAACCCTCCATGAGAGGATTTTTCTATCTTTGGTGATTTTATAGAACCGGTCTGAGGGATTGATTAAGGATTTGGCACCAGTATCTAGCTTCGAAGATCTCGACCAACTATGCTACGACCGCCACTCTTTTTCGACTCCAACTTAGCAGCTTAAGCCAGCTTGACTCTCCGTCGATAATAAATTGGTGCTAGAGGAAGGGTCTTGGCATGCATTTAAGATCTTGAGCTTTTCCTCTTCCATTGTTTGAGTATGAGGAATAAGAAGACCCTGGCGGCATCATTCACCACTCTCCCAAAGGTTCGTATAGAATCCATCGACCCTATCTAGGATCATCGAGCCTGAACATCTTGGAGGTATCGACTACTCTGGTCATCACCATCAAGCAGTTTCAGCAGCTCTTACAATAGATTATAGTATTGATCGTTGTAGTGCAAGGCCTGCAACAAGTGGCTCGTCAGCCAACTCCAATGTTGAGTGATCACCTGACCTCAATACACCTTGATCTCCCTCCTCCTTCAAGGAGCTTAAGGTGGAGCAACTAGTTCCACCCCATCAGTCCAAAAGAAGCTCACTAGGTTTCTCAATCTACTATCGGAGCCTGGAGCAAGCTTCCCTTCATCATCGCCCCCAACCATCTTGTTCATGAAGGGCGACCCACTGCCCTTGATCTCATCTAAGGAGCAATGAACAAGGTAAGGAGTGTGAATTTGCTTCTTCTATTTCACATTATTCTTCTTCTCGAGACTCTTCTGTGAGTAGATCTGTAAGTCGCCGACTTAGAAAGGGATCTGGACGATGAGATGAGCTGGACTAGAATCTCCAAGAGGTGGACCACTATCTTGAAGGCCTCCACCAACACCAGTTGGCTTCAGGGAAAGAACCCATGTTCACCACTCGTTCTCTTTTCACGGAGTAGATCATGAGGGAGTCAATCCCTCACTACTTCAAAGCACCATCGATGGGGGTCTATGATGGCATCACCAACCCATACGACCATCAGAAAAGCTTCAAGGCCTCATAATGTTGCGAGGGGCCTCGGATGCCTTACTATATAGGTCCTTTCCTGCCATTCTTTAGGATATTGCTTGGACCTGGTACACCAGGCTATAGTCGAACTCATCCATTCCTTCAAAGAGTTTAGTCGCCTATTCACTACATAGTTCTAGATTAGCAAAAAGTCAAGAAAGTGTACTGATACCCTCTTCTCCATCTAGTAGGAGGATGGAGTCTTTCCGAAGCTACATGAGTAGTAGAGCCATCAAAATGAGCCATGGCCCGTGGGCCGGCTTGTTTAAGCCCTTAAAATAATAGGATTGGGCTAGTATTTTAGCAGCCCATTTAACAAAAAAGACTTTTTAGCCTGGTCCGTTTATGGCCCAACCCATGAAGGACTGGTCCATCTAGCACACGGGCCGGCCTGTCTATTTAAAAAAAATAATATAATTATACAAATTGTTAAATATTAAAAAGAAGATTTAATATTAGAGTCAGTCACGTGACTGACTTTTTATTAAGCCCCCCATCTTTTTTTCTAATGTTCTAATTAAAAATTACCTAAAATATTCTAATTGAGAATAGAAACTAAATTTCAATTGTTGGACTCAATGTTATTTGAACAATATTTGTTACTTATTAGTTTTCTAATTTTATGGAGTTTAATTAGTTTGTGATATATTTTTTTTCTTGTAGAGAATGGAGATTATAATATTATTACAAACTTTTTGGAGTTATTTCATATTTATTTTTGATGTTTTAAAATTTGATGTAGGAATTAATTTTATTTATTTATTTGATGAAGTATTATATTTGAGAGTTTTTTATTTTTTTTATTTTTTTAATTCTTTTAATTTTTGGTGAGTTATAAGGGTTGGCCTATTTAGGCCCTTCACTTATAAGGGCTAGGATTGGGCTACCTATTTGATGGCCCACTTATCAAAAGTGCTTTTTTGGCCCGACCCTAATGGGTCTAGCCTGTGAAGGATCGGCCCTCCATGAGCCAGGCCGATCCGTTTTGACAGCTCTGAGTAGCTTCAAAGTAGCCATATCGAAAGTTTGTGACTTGGACCACTTGGTTTCTACTTCTCCCTATCGAAGAAATTCTTTTGCAACTTCATCAAGCTCCTTACCCATATCGATAAGTACATTAATGTCAAGAAAGGGATGATGGAGAAGCAGAAGGAGAAGGTGGAGTGAAAAAGGGCTAAAGAAGCCAACCGATCGATCGATCTTTGAGCCCTTGATGCTTCGAGAACTTCATGCCTTTGAACATTTCTTAGAGGCAGGTCCTGGTGGAAATAAAGAACTAGGACATAGTTTGTTGGCCTGGGAAGATGAGCTAGTAATCTTGGCATGATCCAAAGAATACTGCCACTTTCACTGGGACCATGGGCATGATACTGAGGATTGTTTCCTCTAGAAGAAGGAAATCGATGCCCTTATCTGGTGAAGTTATCTATGGGCCTATATCGACTGATCGAAGGATGTTGAAGTTTCAAGCCATTAGCTCCATCCTATGCCTGAGCCTCTGGTCGACAACAGGCCCACCATCGAAGTTATTTATACCATCATAGGAGCACCCATAGTTGGAGGTGCAAGCTCATCCTTGAGTAAGGCCTATGCTTGTGCAGCCTACGTGGAGGCCCCTACATCAAAGAGGTAGAGGTTAGATAAGGTTATCTCTTTCTCTGACACTATTGCTGAAGGCATCCAGACCCCCCATGATGATGCTATAGTTATTTTCATGACTATCGCAAATTATAATAAAAAAAAAATAGAAGCTCTACATATATCTTGTTTTATGATCCTTTTTGTAAGATGAATCTGCCCGCAGACTGACTCTGAAAGATCAATTCTCCTTTAGTTGATTTTTTGGGAGATGCTATCTCTGTCGAAGGTATTATAACCCTGCCTATGATCGTAGGACAGACCCCGAGGCAAGCCACGATCATGCTTGACTTCCTAGTGGTAAAGATAGCCTCGACCTACAATATGATATAAGGAGGCTCGGCTTAAATGCTCTCCAAGCCAGCATCTCTACTTACTTCTTATTGAAGTTCCCTACCATCCAAGAAGTGGGTGAGGTTCGAGGTGATCGAGCTCCAGCTAGGAACTACTATATTGCAACCCTCAAGGATAAGAAGTTAAAGGAGACTCTACCTATTAAAGGTTTCAATGCTTGTGATGAGCGAAAGTAGCAACATGAGGAGTCGATAAAGCAGCTCATCTTGGTCCCTCTGCACGAATCTGACTGAAACAAATCAATCCAGATTAGAGCACAACAGGACAAAGCCTCTCAAACCAAATTTTTAGACTTCCTATGGGCTAATGCTGATGTCTTCGTATGGTTAGCTACGCACATTCCCCGCATCGATCTGGAGCTTATGGTGCATCATTTATATGTCAATCCATTACATTGATTGGTGCAGTAGAAGAAGCGGAGCTTCATCTTTAAGCACCAACAAACCATCAGACAGGAGGTGGATGAGCTCCTAATGGCATGCTTCATCCATGAGGTGGACTATCTCGAGTGGCTGATGAATGTTGTCCACATCAAGAAGACAAACGGTAAGTGGTAGGTATGTATAGACTTTATTGATTTAAATACTGCTTGCTCGAAAGATAGCTTTTCTTTGCTCAAGATAGATCAGTTTGTTGATACCATTGCGGGACATCAGATGCTTAGCTTGATGGATGCTTTTTCTAGGTATAACTAAATCTGGATGATGTTCGAAAATGAGAAGAAAATGTCCTTCATCCCCATTCAGGGGCTATATTATTATAAGGTTATGCTCTTCGACTTCTTCAACTTATTTTTTAAAGTGCTTTATCAACTTTTATTTGCTCTTTTAGGAGCTTTTATTGTGTCTATAATTATAAACTAGTTTCAATTAGTATTAAAACTTGACGAAAGGCTTATCTAAGTCTGAAATTGGATTGAATTTATTGTGCAAGCCTATAATTGGATTAAAGATTTGATTTTGGTTGATTTTCATAGAGAAAATCAATTGAATTTAGATTGTGAGTCCAAAAAATAATCTTATTATAATCTATATAGAGATTATAATGGAATTATAAAAGATAGCTTAGAGAGTGGATGTAGTTGTTGGATTTGGTATTGAACTACTATAAATTTTTCATATTTGTGTGTGGCTTCTCATTTCATTATATTGTATTCTATTTACTTAATTATTTAGATATTTATCATTTAGTATTCTTTCACCACACTTCACATAGTCTGAAATTTATGCACGATAAGTTTAAATTTTTAAAAAATCTAATTCAACCCCCTCTTGGGTTGTCTCTCTAGACAATAAGTGGTATCAAAGCTTGATGTTCAGCCTGATTTGATCTAACAATTAAGAGTCAAAGATCAAATGGTGGCCAAAATTGGTATATCAATTGCCCTAAGGTAACTCACTAGCAAACCACGTTTGTTTAATGATATAAATTACATATATTAAAAAGCACACATGTATATTTTCATTTAAGTACTTGATTATACTCTTTGAAATATCATAATTAATGGCCCACACACATCTATTATCATGGTAGATAGCATTGCCACACCCAAATCAGAGAAGGATTGGGATGAGATAAAAAAATAGTTTAATTAAATATTAAAGTTATGAATATTCTTTATTATGCTTTAGATACTAATGAATTCAATAAAATTTTTACTTGTATTTTCAATAAGAAAAGATGAGATATATTAGAAGTTATCCATGAGGATACCAATCAAGTAAAGAAATCTAAAATCAATATGCTTGTACGTAAATATGAATTATTTAAAATAAAATACTGATATATTTATTAGATTCACTGATATTATTAATAGCCTTAAGAGCTTAGACAAATCTTATTTTAATAGTAAACTTGTTTCCAAAATTCTCAGATCACTTTTTAGATCTTGTGACGCAAAAGTTATAATAATTCAAGAAGCTAAGGATCTCAATGCTCTATCCTTAGAAGAACTTCTTGATTCTCTTATGACTCATAAGTTGATCATGAAGCAAAATAACGAAGAGAAAGCAGAGCAGAGAGAAACCATAGCCCTCAAATCCATTGCTAAAATAAGGAAGATAATAAAGAATCGGAAGAGAAAGAAGAGAATGAACATATAGCACTCATCATCCAGAAATTCAAAAGATTTATGAAGAAAAAGAGATAATATTTTAGAAGAAAATCTTTCTAAAGGATGAGTCAGGTAAGGAGAAGGAGAAGAAAAAAGAGCAGCCCATGTGTTACAAATGCAATAAGCCCGGACACTTCAAAATTAACTGCTTCTCAAGAAATCCATAAAAAAAGATCAAAAAGAAAGCTATGATGGCTACTTGGAGCGATAGCGATAATTCTAGCTCTAATAAAAAAATTAAAGAGATAGCTAACCTATATCTCATAGAACAAGAAGAGGAGGTAACTTCTGAAACAAAGTTTGAACTTACTTTTAATGAATTACATGATGCATTTGATGATCTTTTAGATGAATTCAAGAAACTTAGATTGAAAAATAAGAAACTTAAAAAATGCAATCATACTTTGACTAAAGAAAATAAGAACTTTCTAAAAGAAAAGAATTCTTTGCTCAAAGAAAATCAAGATTTAAAAAATAAAATTGAAACTAAAATATATTGTTGATAAATTCACTTGTAGTTCTAAAAAATTGTAAATAATTTTGAATAATCAAAGGACTATTTTGAATAAAACTAGATTTAGTTTTAATCCCAACAAGAAATAAAAATTTGTTGAAGAATTTCTTTATTAAATCTTAATCAAATACATCTTCTGATGTTACTTATTATTGTTGTGATAAGTTAGGATATCAAGCATATTCTTGTAACTTTAAAAAATTAAATAATAATAAAATTAAAAAAATTGAGTTCTTAAAGAAACCATTATAACTAATTCCAAAAGATCCAAAGAAAGCTTAGGTACCTAAATTATAATTTAGTCCTTTCTTATAAGTGTGTCTTGTAGTCAATAAACAAAAAAAGAGATAGCATCTTGATAATAGCTATTCAAGATACATGACAGATGATAAGACATAATTTGTCACCTTTGAAGTAAAAGAAAGAAGAGTGGTAACCTTTGACGATAATGGCCAATTATTTTCATTACTAATGTCTATTTTAAAAAAAGTCATGTCTTGTTTTAACTAAAAGTGGAATCAAACCAAAATTCTATAAGGATGGACCTCACTTTTTAAACAGAGGCTATGCACCTCAATTGGTTATTCATTAATGAAAAAAAAAACTTCCTTTCACTAATTTTTTACATTCCCTTAAATTTTTATGAGATATTCGAGTGGAATTTCTTCTTTCTCCCCAATCAAATAAGTCTTTGGTTTTGTTACTTGTTGTGATTAGACTTCTATCAATAGCGACGAATCTACTCCCAAAACACCTTCACCCATTGCCGCTAGATGGTGAAGGATGATCACCGAGTACAAAGCAAGATTGATTATGACATTGCCACATACTAACATATCATTGAGCAATCAGTTGTAGATATAGATGAGAAGCCAAATTGATCCAACAAGTATAGAGAATAGCTTTGCCATTGAAGAGATGGCAGTCTAGAACAAAATCTTTGATTAGGTATCCATGTGATCATCATGTTTTCTTGATGTGGAGGCCAACTAAGAACATGCATAAACACTTCACTATGGCAAACACACACTTGAGCACCATATGGTAGAATAATACATGCCCTAGAAGCTATTTGCATGTAAATTGTAAATATTAATTTGATGAATGCATCGATTTTTCTTTCTCATTATAACATGAATAGTATACTTATATCACGCATTGGTTGTTGATATAAAAAAGAGTTCAAGAGTAGTGTAAGGGTTTATCCGAGTGGATGAAATATTTTCCATGGAGAGGATTAGATGTATCTAAGCAATCGAAATAAATTTACAACTTTGAGTAACTTTAAGCATCATACCTATAAGGCTATTGAGGTAGATAGTGACTTCATTGTCTTCCTCCGCTGAGGTGAGAACTTGCTTTGACACCCATTTATTTCATCACACTAAAAATCAACACCGGCAATCCACTTCATAAAGTACTGTCATGGAGTTATGAATCGAGTGCACAAGCTTACAAGTGTTCCTATGACCTGAAAGATAGGACAACTTGCTATATTCTAAAGGTTAGTAAATTTATAGATACGCCTAGATATCGACAATGATACCTAGACTATGCCCTTGATAGAAAGTACATCGGTTTATGAGGTCCACATGTAAGTGAGGATCATGATGTCTATCATGAAAACCATCATGATGGTGTAATATCCATATGAAAATAGAGAGACGGTCTAACATATAAGACCTAGGGCCAAGCAAAAATTTGAAAGTCTTGGAAATAATTATTTCCACCAGATTATTATGATTAGTAACTAATAATTTTTAAAAGTATTTTTAATAGCAGTTTTCATAAATGATGTTTGATAAGATCCAAAGTTCTGATGGGCTATGATATCAGATGACTAATGAATGGTACATTACTCAATAGTTATACAAGGATACTAGAATGATTGGAGATTGAATTACAAGATGTAGCTTATGCACGAACATGAAAATAGCTAGTTTCATCCTATTTATGCAGAGGTTTAGTAATACATTATGCACGTCATATCACTATGTTGGACAGATTGCTAATATTTGACCATAGCTGTCCCCTCAAAAGCATATTATTAGTGACCGCAAATGTAAGTTGACCTATTCAAATAATGCATCTAACATGTACCATCTAACTCCATGTCAATTGGAATGTGACTCGAATTGATGATTCTCTCATAAATTGCATCAAGAAAGATCTGGATTTCATTGGGTAAGAGATGGAGCTAGAGAACAAGTCTAGATATAGGGATTTAGCTGGGTTAGTTCCAGCAAAACTATGCTTAGATCAATCCAATGGGCCACTTGGATGAGATCCAAGTAGGGCCCAGCCAACCAAGGTTGACGATGCCATTGCCATGTATGCACCAAGAAGATAGGGAACTCCTGTTGGGAGTGCACACATCTAGATTGTAGGTGGAGCCTCCCTAGAGGACCGCTGCCCCTTCCCTCTTCCAAATTAGCTTCAAGGAGGACTTGGTAGATAAGCCTTCCTCCCTCCTTATCCTTTTCTTCTCCCTCTCGGAAGCAAAGTCCAATGAGTGCTCTAGGGCACCTCCCCTCTTCTATAAAAGGAGGCATCTTGGGGTTGGGCATGGCATCCAATCCACATGCATCCATCACACATTAGGAGGAGATAGAGAGGTGTAGACCTAAGCGTCTCCCTTTTTTTTTTAGTAAAGCTAAGGTTCTTCCTTCTACAAGAAGGGAGACATAAAGAGAGAAGAAAACTTGCGAGCAAGATTTACCATACCAATCAATTTCGTACCATACTAGGTACATTACACCCTATCGGCATATAGTACTTATCATATTGACACTCGATATGCTAGATCTTATCGTACCGTACTACGTATCGATATGGTATAATATGGCACTGCTACGGGATCTGGTACTGACATGACAAACCTTCCTTATGAGGCAAGGTTTTTAGTTCCTAGATATTCAAAGTTTTGTAGAGCTCTGAAAGACAGACACATGGATTGAAGCTACTAAGAATGGTAATTCTTAGAGGGTTGGTAAGTACGATGCTGTTGGATGGAGTGGACTTCAGTTGCTTCTTGTTTCTACTTTCAGAAAATTATAGTTAGACTAATGTTTTCCTTAAGATGTTTTGGAACCTATCTCATGTACTCTCTTTTCATTTCAATTCGCATGAAACGAGTTCATGGGGCCTTCCCATCATTTCTATCTTTCTTTCAAAAGAAAAGAAAAGAATAGAGAAGAAAAGAAACACCTTGAGATGCGGCCAAGCAGCATTTTTCCAGCTTTATGGGTACGTGGTGGATTGCTGACAAGTTTAGCCACTTGTGGTTTGCCATCTAGAACAAAATGCAGCCTAAGAGGTTGATTCCACGCACATTCATGGGCTGACATTATCATAAATAGTAGAGCAACATAAACATGTTTCATCAATAAAAATATCTCAAAAGAACAAAGAATTTTTCTGTAATAGGCTTTTCATCATAGATGGCTACTTTGATTAGTATGACCTGGACAGAAAGGGAAGTCTCAACCATGCATCTTGATTGTCCAATGGGAAGATTACATATGCAAATTGAACTTCAATAGCAAAGCTTTACCAAGTAGTGATGAAGAATTGGTTATGTGTACAGTCCACACACACACCCCAACCAGCTGTACAAGACTCCCAAAAAATTACAAGACTCATATCCCACCTACCACTTATCAGGTTAACACCTAGGGCTGAAGCAGATCCTAATGGTGGGCTGTTCATCATTGGAGCAAAGGCTGCTAAGATCGGTGGGAGACCACCCGGTGGTGTCCGGGGCCAAGTGCCTGGTGGTGCAATAAGCCTAAGAAATTCAAGACCAGAGAAGAGATTTAAAATGTCGCCTGGATTTAAGTTACAGTATATGCAAATTTATTTATACATGAACTAAAGAATGGCTTAATTTCTTTTTATAGAAAAAGTAAGAGTACACAAGCGGTTGTTTGTTATATGTATTCAGTGCAAATATTGCATCCATAGTTTCTGCATGATGGTGAAGGTGCAGTTTCAAGTTGGATAAATTTCTATACTACGTAAATCCAATCCCAAAGTGTCTGAAAGGTTTCTCCTCCAACTCACAGCCAACCATAATTTACTGGATCTAGTTTGGCCTGAATCAGTAGCTTCAAATGATACTTCTATGTGAAATAGTTTTATGTTAAGACCATAATTTGTCATAAGCATAATCACAGGAACTGTTTGGAGCCCCGTACTCGAAGTTGCACTGCAGCGTATAACTCATCTTGCATCCTAACTTGGATTGCAATGATTAGCCTACAAGGAAGCTCGCTTCTTGCAAAAAGAATCAAGGAAGGGACAGAATGCGTGAAAGACGGCCAGAGAGAGGCTTTGCTTTTCTTTCAAATGAATAGGAAGAACTCTGAAATGAATAAAAACAGAGGGGATATAATAAGATACTATAGATTGTATAATATTCTGGTCCAAATGGACCAAGTATTGAACTAGTACTGGTCCACTTGACCGATCCGGTCATCAAAAAAAAAAAAAAAAAAAAAGCCCAAAATAATTAGCGATGAAGAAGACTCTTGATGGGAGTCTTCTTCTTCCTATTTCTCCGGTGAAATCAAACTTTAGAGACTCAAATACCTCCTTCCACTTCTATTTAAGGACCCCACGATCTCTCCTTTCCATCCCACATCGAGGAGTGTAAGGCTTGCCAGAGATTGCTGAAGATTTCTCTTTTGCCTCTTCTTCTTCTTTCTGGAATGTCATCACCATGCTCACTGGATTTGGGCCCAATCGTCGCTGGAACCTAGGTAAGATCTTCTAATCTTCAAATTATTTGGTTTGCCATCCTCCTTGGCCCATGGAATTTTTGACTGGCCATCGTTGAAAATCTTTGAAAAAAATAAACTCTGAATTTTTCTTGTTTTTTCATTGCTTTTCTTGATTTTTTCGATCATATTCGCCACTGACCACTAGAGGCAAACCTCTCGGTAGCACCATCATCACCCCAACCACCATCGGCCATAGCCACGGCCGACGGAAAGTCCTCTATTCTGGGGAAAGAATAGGGGAACCGAAGGTCCCTTATTCTACTATGAAGAAAAGGGGAAGAAGAAAGAAAGAAAAAAAGAAAAGCAAAAAAAAAAAATGAAAAAAGAGCAGGAAAGATAGTTTCTCTCTCTTCCTTCTCTCTTTCTTCTCTTTCTTCTCTTTCTTTCATGCTTTCCCCAATTTCTCTCTAAATTTTCTCTCTAATTTCTCTCTCTAAAATTATTTCTCTCTATGAAGTTTCTCTCTCTAAGATTGATCCAATAAAAGACTTTGTTTTCAATGATTCTAATTTGATCCTAGTGAAGTAAATCTTGATTCATAGTCATCAGACAGTGTATCAGCAGCCACTTTGATCTTTGTCGAACTATTGAAGTTTAGTCCCTTAATTTTCATTGATCTATCTGAATCTTACTTCAATCATGATTTGATGAAATCATCTTAATCTATCAATTAGAACGTCGAACAGTGTCACCTAATCAACCTTGTTCCATCTTGAAATTTTCTATATCTGACATTCTCTTTCTACTTGATTTATGAAATTAGTGAAAGATTCGAGCTCTGTTCTTTTGAATCCGAGTTAATCAGATAGAGAGATTTAAAATTACCTCATTGGTCAGATAGCTCCATCCATCTGAGCTTTTGTCAAGCATCATAGAATTTATGTTTATGGCATCTATCGAATTCTTACATCTTTAGTAATCTTAATTAAATGAAGTTATTTATTGAACTGACCTCTAATCATTGGATGGTATATTAACCTCTACTTTAACTGTTGTTGGATACTAATGATTTGATCACACTCGATCTCTATTGAACCACCTATATGTTAGATTGATCTTGATCGAATAAAATTGTGATAACCGAACCTACTTAGATCGTTGATCCTATCTTTTTATAATTAATCATATCATTTCTTATTATCGGACTCGATTGTATATAGGAGTGTAGCCATCTCGATAAGAAGATATTCAAAGTGAGATATTATGATATTCTATTAATTAATTTTTTTAAAAAAAAATTAAAATTATTTAGATTTATTAGAGTACGTTGAGGTAAATAATGATTCATTCTCTAGATTTTTATTTATATAATATTATTTGAATGTCAAACAAATTATTAATTGATTTATATGTGAATTATGAATACTATGAAATTATGATTTGAATGAAAATTGATATAAAATTTTAAAATAATATTTTTCAGACTATGAGTATAATTGATTACTAATCTGATAATAAATATGTATATTTTTATTTGATTATGAAATATATATTATTCTATGAAAAGACTTTTGGAATAAATCAAATTTGGAATCTCAGCTTGACTATATTTGAAATCTTACCAATTAGGAGTTATGCGTTGACACTTTGACTACTATGGAGCTCATGATTCTTTTCTGACCAGATCATAGGATATAAGTTTGGTATTTTAGCCTAGCCACTTGGTATAAATATGATATTCCAATTCCACTATAGGGTATATTATTCTATCCCAGTCATAGGATATAAGTATGGTATTCTTGCCCCACTGATCGCTATTGTAGGCAGTCAAGAATAAAAATCAATTCAAACTATATAGATAGGATGAATAGGGATCATTTCTACGGAGATCTAAGACGATTATCTTTTTTTTTTTAAGAAGAAATAAAAAAAAATTATTTGTAGAAGGATTAAATAGAAATAAAATAGCAAGAATTCAATTGCAAATGTAAATTAATTTGTGAAAAAAAATAAGTCAGAGAAATAACTCAAAAATTTTGAATTCACCATGCAAATTAGATTTATTCTTTTCTTATATTGCAATATTAATTCTTATGATTAAGATATTAGCATAGTTTATCTCTAAGGCATACGGACTGTATCAGTAGATTACAGCTCGTCCTGTTGGAGTATAAACTATCTAAATTCAATTATAAGATATAAAATTTAATCTAACATATTATGATCTATCTCTTCAAAGTACATACCATATCCAGGGATCACGGCACATCAATAGAGGATATAGGTCGTGTAGGCTGGATCAATACCTCAAAAAAAATAAAAAAATATAAAATAAAAATATAATTTTATTGTATAAAAATTAAATATAAGAAAAAAATAAAAATCTATTTACAGACTTCATCGTATTCCTGGATTGAAGGAATTTAGCCACGCATCAAGCTCTCTAGCTCCATAATCTTTCAATATTTGATCCCTAAAGCTCCTTGATTTTTTTTTTCTTACTTTTTCTTTGATTTTTTCTCCTCTCTACACTTATTCTCGGATCTCCTATTTATAGATAAATTTTTTATATTTTTTTACTATGAAAAGGAGTCTTAAAACTCTTAAAATTTATATAATATCCTTTACATTAATTTCTGACTGTCGGATCGCCTTTGAACTGCCCAGATCTGATAAAAAACCTGATGTTTTACTCATATTCAAAGTCAAATTCAACCACAGCCATCCAATCGTGCCTCTGATTGGTTTTTGGCTGTTGGATCGTGCAAATCTCTCCTTAATAATGTCAGAAATCACCACGGTCATTGGATCGAGCTCCATATTTGATTTGGACCATCGATCAGTATAAAAAGCTTTCCTTCCACTATGGACCGCACCTGTTCCTATGGACCGTGCCCTTAATTCTATGGACCAAGCGGCCGATCCACTGTGATCGAAGATAATTTTTAATATTTTTTAGGATATTTTGGCTTGATTTTTGATCCAATTTTGATCTGAAAAATAAAAAAAATATGCATTAAATTTATCAAAATTTTTTTATTATTTTGATGCTTAAATTGCTTAATTAAATCAATATCTATTTTTCATAAATATACTTTAATTTTATATATTTTTTTAAAATTATTTATTTTTATAAAAAAATTTAATTTATTCATGAAATTAGATTTTTAAGAAGATGTTAGCATCATAAATTATCAAAAATATCTTCAATAAATATAAAAATATATCACTTATCACACCTCCTAACTTGAACTTTACTCATCCTCGAGTAAAGAAAGAATTTAGAATTAAGTACCTTTTAACTTAAAATTTTGAATTTCATCAAATAATTTTCAAAAGAGCCACTGATGTTTAGTAGAGCATGAATGTGGTATGTCATTAGAGTATTAATACTAATCAATATAAGAGTTAAGCTAAGAATACTAAATATTTTTTAATTTTTTTCTAAATTATTCCTATCTTTATCTCCAAATCATTAACCTCATATGGACATATATATTGTTACTTCCATCCTTCATTTATTATTATTATTATTTTTTAATGTTGTATTGCTATTGAGTGTCTTAACTCCTTAAACTTTCTGTTTGACCTATGTAACGAGTTTTTAGCCAATGACTCCTAAACCAGATGGCTTTAGGATACTAGATATAGAATACTCCTCGGACCTACTTGCTCGAATCAAATAGGCTACGAGTTAAAACTAGCTTTACAACAAAGCTTCTTTATCTTTTATACCTTTTGACGTGAAACTCAATGCTTACTTAGGCAAAGAAGCCCAATTACTCAGCATGAAGTATTTAAATTTTTTTTAATATTAAATATATGAAAAAATGTATAGCTACCCTACATAAGTCCATAAGAAGTAAATTCTTCTTTGATGTCGGTAGAAAAATTGAGAAATACTCAAAGAAAACTATTTAAATTCTAAACTTAACTCCTTATTGAGTTTTTTTAATACTTGATCTCTCGATATCTCACAAACTCTCTAATTTATACATCAATTTTTTTTAAAAAATACTTGGTTTAACTCAATTCTTAAGTGTAATCAGGTACTTAAATGCTAAATACTAACTTACTTGAGGACTTTAGAAATTTAAAATTTTAAAAATTTTTTTATTATTCTTTTCTCTAACTTAATCGATATTGTCCTCAATGGAGTAAAAAAAATAAAGGGTGCATAAAAAAAAGAAGAAGAGATATCTCCTAATTCAGAAGTCTTTTCAAAATTAATTCTCCTCCCAACTTAGCCAATATTATCTTTAAATCTCCATAAAGAAAGAATTGATTAACCTAAACAAAATGTAAAAGAAAATAAAAGTAAAAGCTAAAATTAGATTACCTCCCAAAAAGTACTAAGTTTATTGTCTTCAGCCAGATCAAATTATTGACCGATGCTTCCACATAGAGTAGTCTTTTATTTCTAAAAAAGAAAGATTAGTTAAAATTTAAAAAAAAATTTTGGATTGCCTCTCAAAGAGCGTTAAGTTTATCATCTTCAGTCAAACCATACTAATTCTACCTCACTTATCCCGTATCAAATATTGGATTGACAAATTCAAGTGGGTAAGGTAGGTGAGGTGAATCAAGTAGGACATTAACCTCTTGGACTTGAATTTCTTCAATTGGTTTATTCACAAAATTCATCTTTACAAGTGATTCGACAGGTGGTTACCATTGTGGATGAACTCTCTGATCACTAGATGAAATAATTTCATAAACTATTTCAAATTTTTGATCTGATCAGAGATTACAGTTAAAATCTTTTTTCCCTAGGTCAATGGTCTCATAGATCTCATCCTGGATCAAGTTTACATCAACTAATTGATCTTTTTTGTTTTCAATATTAAAAATATTAAGATCAATGGACATGTTTTCAAATAAGAGCTTCATGAGTCCATCACGGCAGTTGATCAGGACATTGGAGGTTGCTAAAAATGGTCTATCTAAGATGACTGGGATATAATCTTTTGGATTTGACACTGGTTCAGTTTTTAGGATCACAAAATCCACAGGATAAATGAAATCACTGACCTTGATTAGCACATCCTCCATAATTCCCTTGGAAATTCGTACTGATCGGTCTGCCAATTATAATATAATTTTTATAGATTTTAATTCTCCTATCCTTAATTTTTCATAGACCGAATAAGGTAAGATATTCACACTAGCTCCTAGGTCTAACAAGGCCCTATCAATGATGGTTTTTTCAATGACACATGAGATTGTAGGAGATCCTGGATCTTTGTACTTGACTGGCATGTGGCTTGAAAGATATGAGCTCATACTAGCTGCCAAGAAGGCTTTCTTGAAAATATTAGTGGTCTTTTTCTTTGTGCATAGGTCTTTGAGAAACTTAGCATAAGTGAAAACTTGTTGGATCATATCTAGCAGAGAAATATTTACTTTCACTTATTTGAATATCTCTAAGATTTGATTCATGTGGGCTGAGTGTTTGTTGGACCCAAGTCTATTTGAAAAAGGAGCTATAGGATTGGTGGTTGATGTCTCAACTTGCTTGAACCTAGTGATGGGTTCTACAATTGGCTTGGATGGCTCACTAACCTCTGTTGATTCAGGCTCGTTAGACTTGGTCTGATCAGTCTGTGGTTCAGTCGGTTGGTCTTCTTGGTTCTCAGTTATACCTACCTAATTATCTACTTATCTTCCAGACCTTAGGTATGAATTGCATTTACATGGTTGAATCGACCTTCAGGTTGAGATTGTTGATCAATTTGGGCTCTTGGGTTAGGTTTAGGTTGGCTTGGCCATTTTTCTTTTTCTCTTTCACTGATGGTGGTAGCCAACTGACTTAATTGCATTTCTAGACGGGCAATGGCTTGGCTGTTTGAATTTATAAGTTGGCCCGTGGTTTGCATGAAATTGTTTGTGTTTTTTGTCAAGGCTTCAAGGCTTTTCTCTAGTGAATTATGCTTTTGGTCATTAAATTGTATACTATCAGAAGTGATTTTTATTAAAATCTCTAACCCTTTTTCTAGTATATTAAGCCTTTGATCATTGTTGAAGCCTTGTGACTAATTTGATGGTTGAGTGGGCCTTTGATTGGATTGATTAAGGACAGGTCTACTAGGATTTGACCTTTGTGACCAAGAAAAGTTAGGGTGATTCCTCCGTCCTAGGTTATACGTTGGTGCATAAGGGTCATTTATAGGTTTGTAGTAGGCAGTATTAACCTATGCTACTTCATTCCCAGTTGGGTTCATCAAAAAGGGACATTCTTCCATGATGTGGTCTGTGACATTACATCCATTACACGTAGATGTTGAAACTTGGTTCACTTGGATGTGTCCCTTGAGTTCTAAGGCCTCTAACCTACGTAGTATAGTATCTAGTTTGGCCTCTGTAATTAGTGTTATATTTGGCTCCAAATTATACTTCTTTATTTGTCTCCCGTGACAATTAGGAATTCTACATCGGCTGAATCTCTATTTTGAGAGGGTATTCTTTCTTTAAAAGGAGGCCGTGGGCATCTTTCTTTTGAGACAGGGTTCGATTGTGAAGGAGAGGTTCCAGGGTTCTTGTGCGATTTGGCTTTCTCTTGCTAGGGTTCCCATGCGGACCTATTCTCTGGTCGATCTCTCTCGCCTGTGCTTCGGTGCAGGCCTGTTCTCTGGTTCTCTCTTGCCTGTGCTTCTTGTGTGGGCCTGTTTCTTGCTTATTCTCCCGTACAGGTTTGCTCTCTGGCCGATCTCTCGCCTGTGCCTCTTGTGCTGGTTGCTGGTTTTTCTCTGTTGGTCTTCGGTTGGTGGTCTACCTGCCTTCTTCCTTCTCGGTTTCACAGATGCCTTGTGCTGCTATGGTTGGTAAGGAGGTATCATCTTGATTTTTTGCCGAGGGTTGAGGAAGGTATCTTCATCTCAGGTATTGTTTTATCTTGATCTATTGCCGAGGCTGAGATTGGTTGATCCGATTGGATCTTGGTTGCCTTCTATTCGATATTTTGTTGCCTTCTTGTTAGTTTCGGATAAAGGTATTTTATACCTCATATTGTACCTATTTTTCGAGATGGATTTATAGTGGATTGCTCCTCCTCCCCGTGGATGTAGGCCTTTTGTGCCGAACCACGTAAATCTTGGTTCTTTGTTTTTGTTTATTTATGCCTGCAATGTGTTTGGTGAATTGTCTCAAAGAAAGTAGATATTAGATCACAAGCCCAGATCGATCCAATCCGATGCGCATTGCTTCAATAATTGGTATCAGAGCACTTGGATGGCTGGTGACAAGAAATCAAGTTTCTCTAATGATCCGGTGTCTGTCTCTCACTCCACCACCATCAGGCATGAAGTGGCCGTCTTTGATGGCATGGGAGATTTTTCTCTATGGAAGTTAAGGATGAAATATCTGTTAGTTGAAGAAGGTGTTGCAAAAGCCCTTAAGGATATGGATTCAATTCTGGGAGATAATGAAGCTGTTAAAGAAGAGATTAATGAGAGAGCCCTAGGAATCTTGTTTTCAGATTTAAGTGATAAAGTCCTTCGTAATGTTATCGAACTAGATACAACCAAAAGTGTATGGGAAAAACTAGACAGTTTATACATGACAAAATTCCTGACTAATAGATTATATTTGAGAAAAAAATTATACACATTTCGTATGACAGAAGAAACTTCACTTAAAGATCACTTGGATGAGTATAATAAGCTCCTGCTTGATCTAGTAAATGTTGGTGTCGATGTAGATGAAGAAGATAAGGCTTTGATTCTAATTTACTCTTTGCCCAAGTCCTTTGAGCATATTACCACTACCATGCTTTATGAAAGAGAAACAATAAGTCTTGAAGAAGTAGAAGCTACTTTGTTATCCAATGAACTTAGATTAAAAGTACAGCTTCAGCATCAGGCTCAGACTCCAGCTCAAGGTCTTACTGTTAGAGGTAGAGATAAACAGAAAAAGGGTGGACAAGGTAGGAGTAAGTCCAAAAATAGATCAAAGTCTAGGCCCAAAAGACCAGGTATTTGTCACTATTGCAAAAAGCCAGGTCACTGAAAATCTGAGTGTAGACTTCTACAATCTAAAAGGAAAAAAGAACAAAAGGATAAAGGAACAATCTCTGATACAGCATCAATTGCAGTTTCTTCAGGAAGTCATAGCAGTATATCAGATGATGCAGTATTCACAGCTGCCTGCAGTGTTAGTCATGCTGACACTTGGATAGTGGACTCTGGAGCATCTTTCCACATGACACCTCACAAGGAATGGTTCTCTTCCTTTAGATCTTGTGAAGGTGGTACTGTTCTTCTTGGAGATGATGGCATCTGTAATATAGAAGGTATTGGAATAATTCAAATTAAATCAAATTCAAATACCATGGTGATATTGGATGATGTCAGATATGTTCCTAAATTAAAAAAGAACCTTCTCTCAATACATGCCTTTGACAGAGCAGGATATGAGGGCAGATGGGGTAGAGGATCTATAACTATCAATAAAGGGGTATTAACTTTATTGAAAGGTAAATTAAGTGGAACCCTTTACTACCTGGATGGCAGTACAGTTGTTGGTCAGGCATCAGCAGTACAATCTTCTTTTGAGCAGTTGACACATTTATGGCACCAGAGACTATGACACATTTCAGACAGAGGTCTACAGGAGCTGAGCAGACGTGGTCTGCTGAAAGGTCAGAAGATTGGTGTACTTGGATTCTGTGAACACTGCATATTTGGAAAACAACACAGAGTCAGCTTCACTACAGGCGTGCATAGGACAACTGGTATATTAGACTATATTCATTCTGACCTATGGGGACCTGTCCCAATTATATCCAAGGATGGATCAAGATATATACTCACTTTTATTGATGATTACTCCCAAAAAATCTGGATATACACCATTAAAAATAAGAGTGATGTATTTGAAACATTCAAATGGTGGAAATCTATGGTCGAGAGGCAAACTGAAAGAAAGGTGAAAACTTTTCGGACTGATAATGGTTTAGAATTTTGTTCTACAGAATTTGATGACTTTTGCAAGTCAGAAGGCATTATTAGACATAGAACAACAGTAGGTACACCTCAACAGAATGGTGTGGCAGAACGCATGAACCGGACACTACTGGAGAGAGTCAGATCTATGCTATCTAGTTCAGGACTAAGTAGAGATTTTTAGAGATGTAAGATAGCATATATAATGGTGATCATATACTGGAGTTCTTACCTCTATCGGTGACTGATCTAAATACAAAAATTAATGAGGTCCTTAATCTACGAATCCGAAATCAAGATATTTTGCTCAATATCTTCTTGTACAATAATTTCTCCTAAGATCAATCAATCTGGATTACATAGATATCTAGATCCTCCACTGATCCATAAGATTTTTAGAGAGAAAATTTTAGAGAGAGAAAATAGATAGAAAAACTCTTAGCCTTCCTCAAAAGAGAAAATTATGATCAAGATCATTAGGAGTCATATCTTGGTGACTCAATATGGATTAACTGTGATCAGATGCTATAAATTTCAAATAAGGATCAAGCTGAGATCCAACCTACTGCATGAATTTTGAAGCAATTTCAGGTCGTCTTATTTTCATCTCAAGTTTGTCTTAAGGTCCATAATGCAATTAGAGAGAGAGAGAGTAGAAAGACCCTAGAGAAAGAAGGATAGAGAGAGGAGAGAGAGAAAATCTTTTTTCTCTCTTTTTCTTTTCATTTTTTTTCTTTTTCTTTCCTTTTCTTTTCTTCTCTTCTTCTTCTTCTTCTTTCTTTTTTCTTTCTTTTCCTAGCCGAACAGAGGAGGAAGGGGCAGTGATTCTTGGTGGCTGGTGGTCGGAAGACTGACAGTAGGTGGTGGTAATAGATGGCCGATGATGGTGGAATAAAGGACAGCTGACGGTCCGACTTAGAGGGCAAAAAAATCAAATGAAGAATTTTAGAAAAATAGAAAATCCATCTCTTTTCATATTTTTTTCGATCATTGACCAATCACCGATGGTCAAAACCTATAGGAAGGATGGCAGGGAGGTCAGAGTTCAAGATCCATAGGTGCGGCACTGTGGACAGCGATGCTGGTGGCCGAAAAAATGAAGGAGAGAGGCTTGTTCATAACAGTGAAAACATGGGCTGTTTTGTTTAAATGCAAATCCGACGACCGCCGGCTCCAATCAAGCATCAGCGATCAGAAAACAATGACAAGAAGGAAAAGAAAGTAGGGAAAGGGAGCTTACCTGGCTTCGACGGCTAGAGAAGGGTTTTCGATGACCTTCTTCCCAATGGCAATCTGTTAAAGGACAGGAGAAATCCCGATTGATTCTCGACGATCTGTCAAGCGATTTGAGGTGATAATCTAAGAAAGAAGAAAGGGTTCTTATAGAGGGATTTTTTGGACCTAACCAGACTCCACTCTGCTCGATCTTAACGAAATCAGACGCGAAGAAGACTCCAGTTAGGAGTCTTCTTCCTCCTCTCTGCCATGCTCTACACAGAATTTTTTTAGGGATTTTGGGCTTCTAAAGTTTGGGCCTGGTCCAAGGGCTCAAAAGGCTGGGTTATTACATTCTCACCCCTTTAAAATAATTTTATCCTCAAAATTAACTTTGCTTGATCAATAACTTTAAAAAATCATCGATTATGTCATTTTCGAGCTTTTAATAGTCTGTCTTACATAGTACTTGTTTCATAAGATTTTGATATAATAAAATTATGTGAGATCTTAAACTTATTCCCTTTATGCTGGTTTCTCATTTAAAAAAAAAAAACATATAATAACATCTTGACCTAGTATTTAAATATCAAAATTCTTTATCCATTATATTGATTGATTAACTCATTATCTTTAATAGAAACTAAAGATAGCCTCAACATCGAATACTACTCATAATTACAGGCTTCTTTTTCTTTTGACCTTCCAATAACTTCAACAACTGGACTTCCATCTTAGGAAAATCTCAACTTTCTATGTTAGTTCGATCAACAACATTAAATCTCAAAAAAATGATATCTGTGTCAAGACATTCTAGGTTTGAACTAACAAAAGAACTATCAAGCTATTAATAATAAACTTGAGATATCTAAGATTTTTTGACATTATCTGCAATAAAGCAATCCACTGACAAGAATTGTTCGACTATGATCAGATTAGGTCAAAATCTATAGCATCTTTTCATTATTAATAAATTTTTTTCTTATTTGCAACTAATGTATTCCATCATAATATCTTTTGAATTAAAAAATTAATATTTCTAATCAATTTAATCCACCATGCTTTTGCTGTGCACTCTAATTTTAATTTACTAAATTATATAGATTTATCAAAAGATAAGATATCCTTGTATGTTAGATCAATCAAAAATAGATCCAACCTTCAAATTTCATATAAAACTTAGAGTAAAATTTTAAATTTCTTTATTTTTACTATCTCTTGGGTATAGCACATCAAAATTAAATATTGATCTACTTTTTATGTTTGAATTCAATGCATAAGCTTCATCACTCCTCAAGAATTCAATATATCTAGAATTAATTGAAGTTAACCTTAGATTTATCTTACAATCATTTAGATAAATTTTAAATCAATTTTTTTTTAAAAAATTAACTCCAAGTCGAACAAACTAGAAGAACTCAAGTCAACATCTTTGTAAGTAGAATCAACTTGATTTTTTTTTGTAGAGCTCCCTTCATCACAACCCTTAACATCAATCGATAAATTCAGAGAAAATCTTATCCCTTATATGTTAAGACTTATATAAGTCATTCAAAATTTAACAATAACAAAATATCTTAGATCAGCTTAGAAATTTAAACTTTGACTTGAATAATTAATACACTTCACTATCTTTAACAATCATAAAAAAAATTAAGGAATCGTATATAAAGATGGTAATATGAATTATTAAAGATTTCATTATAATATGTATATCATACTCTAACAAAACTAATTTTTTTTTTTAATTTAATAATAATATCAAAATAACATAGATCCACTTAGAAAAATAAATTTTTGACTGAAATTCAATGCAACTTGAAAAATCAAAAAATTATATCCAAATATGATATTTTGAATAACCAAAGATTTTATCAAGATGTGTATCTCATATTCTCATAATAAAATTCAAATATATTTTTCATCTAAATTCGAGTTTCATATATGATCCTCTTATAAGTTCAATACTCAAAAAATTTTTTCTCTCATATGATACAATTCCTTCTTAGACCATACCTTAATTAACTTTCTTTTGATAAGTCCAAAATTTATAATGCTCGAACAATTATTATCGAAATCAAAAAAATTATCATGATCTTCAACTATATAAGTTTAACATTCCAAAATCATTGAGTATATTCAATATAACATATCAATACCTCTCACTTCATTCCAGGGTCAGCACTTTTCATATTCAGATCAACCCTACTAATTAGAATCTAAGATATAACTCTTCAATTCTATTATAGACATCATATGCCACTTATGCATAAATTTTATCATAGTATCTATTGATTCAAAATTCAAATATTGAATCTTTTCTTTTATGTCTATCGTATTTCTCAAGATCATAACCTAAGTTCAAATATTATTAAAGTCACAATCTCGAATAATTAAAATCATAAGCTTAAATACTACTTAAGTCATATTTTCTAGTGATCATATCCTAAACACTAATATCATTCTATCACATCCTTAGTGATCATAACTTTAAACTCTGATATTATCTATCATACTCTATTGATCATGATCCCAAAGTTTGATATCGCTTATGTCACAGTCTTCAGTAATTTTAAACCTAAGCTCTGATACTACTTATCACGCTCTGAACCCAACACTCGAGTCAGATACGTGATGGCCGCACAGTACTTAGGATAAATCCTAAAGAATATGCAAGATCAAAAATAATTTATTATAATATTTTAATATCCATAATATCTAATTTTAATAATAATTAGTGAAACTTGCATAATTACAAATAAAATTTTTTCAATCCTCTGATCAGGTATCAATAACACTCTATCTATGCATCTACTCACTTGCAAATTCATACCATAGTCAATCATGAGTATCCTGCATTTATGAAAAAAAAATGAAAGGGGTAAGCTTTACAATCGAGTAAGAATTTCGTATATCACACCAATATAATAATATAATTAAAAAATAAAGATAAATAATAAAATATAAAATCTCATGTTCAATATTCAGATTACTATAAATATCCATAAATTATCTGTCTTATCAAAAGAGATGCATCATCATATGTTAATGGGTGAAATACTTTTATTCAGCATTAGTTTTATATCTTGTCTTCTATTTCTTTTTTCATAATCACATGATCTTTAACTTTTTTCTTTCTGGCTCTGGACTAACCAAGCCTATGCGTCAATCTTCATCCGATCAAATTTTTACTCATAAACCCATCAAGACTGTCCCAAGCATGAGCTCCTGACTGACTGTCCCACATATGAAAGCCCATGAGGGCTATCCCAGGCATAAGCTCCTGACGGACTGTCCCAGATATAAGCTTCTGACCGGTTAATCTACGTATAAACCCATGGAGGCTGTCCCGGACATAAGCTCCTGACAGGCTGTTCCAGGTATAAGCTCTTGACGGACTATTCCACATGACGAGGCTAGTCCAAATCATATCTTTTTTTCATGAAATTATAATATGTTGACTTCATTAATTAATTTCAATTTGTAGTGTGATCAAGATAAATATATCATACCTATATAATTATGCCATCAATCATTGATACATATATATTGACATAACATACTCATGCTTAAAAATCATATAAGCAAATAACAGTGCCTCAAACATAGCAAACTCATCGATCACAAATTCAATAATATAAAATCAATGATACAAGACCAACGATAAAATAGCATATATAATGATGATCATATACAAGAGTTATTACCTCTACCAGTGGCTGATCTAAATACAGAAATTGATGAGTTTCTCAATCTATGAATCTAAAATCAAGATATTTTGCTCGATATCTTCTTGTACAATAATTACATCTCTACATGATCAGGATTAAACATAAAAATAATATATAATTAAGGACAAAAAAATTATAAAAATATCTTAAAGTCACAAGTTTAGGACATCTCCTAGGATCAACCAATCAATCTGGATTACGTAGGTATCTAGACCCTCCATGATCCATAAGATTTTTAGAGAGAAAATTATGAAGAAAAAAAGTTAGAGAGAGAAAATAGAGAGAGAAACTTTTAGCCTTTCTCAAAAAAAAAATTATGATTAAGATCATTAGGGATCATGTCTTGGTGACTCAATATGAATTAACTATGATCAGATGCTATAAATTTTGAATGAGGATCGGGCTGGGATCTAACCTACTACATAAATTTTGAAGTAATTTCAGGTCATCTTATTTTTATTTCAAATTTATTTTAAGATCCGTGATATAATTAGAGAGAGAAAGAGAGAGAGTAGAAAGATCCTAGAGAGAGAAAGAGAGAGAGGAGAGAGAGAAAATAGAGAGAGAATTTTTTTTCTCTCTTTTTCTTTCCTTTTTTTTTCCTTTTCTTTTCTTCTTTTATTCTTCTTTTCTTTTCTTTTCTTCTTTCTTTTTCTGGCCGAACAGAGGAGGAAGGGGCAGTGATTCTTGGTGGCTAGTGGCCAGAAGACCGACAGTAGGTGGTGGTAACAGATGGCCGACGATGGCGGAACAAGGGACGGCCGGTGGCCCGACCTAGACGGTAAGAAAATCAAGTGAAGAATTTTAGAAAAACAGAGAATCCGTCCCTTTTCATATTTTTTTTGATCATTGGTCAATCACCGATGGCCAAGAGCCATAAGGAAGGATGGCAGGGAGGTCAGGGTTCAAGATCCATAGGTGCGGCACTATGGATGGTGGCACTGGTGGCCAAAAAAATTGAAAAAAGAGGCTCATTCAAAATAAAGAAAATAGGGGCTGTTTTGTTTAAATGCAAATCCGACGATCGCCGGCTCCAATCGGACGTCGGCAATCAAAAAACAATGACAAAAAGGAAAAGAGAGAAGGGAAAGGGACCTTACTTGGCTTCAACAGCCAAAGAAGGGTTTCTAACGACCTTCTTCCCAATGACAATCCGTGGAAGAACACAAGAAATCCCGATTGATTCTCGATGATCTCTCAAGTGATTTGAGGTGATGATCTAAAATAGGAGAAAGGGTTCTTATAGAGGGATTTTCTAGACCTAACCAGACTCCTCTCCGCTCGATCTCAATAAAATCGGACGTAAAGAAGACTTCGATTAGGAGTCTTTTTTCTCCTCTCTGTCATGCTCTATACAAAATTTTTTTAGGGATTTTGGGCTTCTAAAGTTTGGGCCTGGTCTAAGGGCCCAAAAGGTTGGATTATTACATGTATGATCTAAAAATTATTTCGAGATCAAAATATATTTTTCATGCAAAAAATTTAGATCTAAAAATTTAGATTTAAGATATGAAATTAGTGTTTGTGCATGAAGGATTGGTCATGGGTAGATCAAATTAGGTCATGTAATTTGATTACATCTAGTATTTCTGCTTTGAACATAATGGATAAAAATTAATTTAGCAGTTGATCAAACCGAATTAAGTGTTGATTAGAGTTAGGTCAATAGAGCTTAAGATCATACAATTATTGTTGATCAAATCAATTGACATCCATATGTAGAATCGATTAACCTAATGATCTAATTCGGTTTTATGGCTCAAATCTGATTCACCTAAGCTAACATATTCGGACCAATTAACCAATTTGTGTCTAAGATAAGTAATTGAAAGATGGTTATTTAATTGATTTTATTTGTTAATCTGATCAATTTATTGATGTCTAAGGAAAGCAACAGAGAGACCCCCACCAATCTCCACTTATCTGGCCAATTTAAAAGATTGAGTCTCAAATATGATTGCTTGGCGATTTGGTTTAGCCCATGTCAATTAGATTAGTCATGTGATGACTGATTAGATGAGATCTAAATCCAAAATCTCTCCATAAATATTAAGTTCAATGATCTTCCATTGTTGTAGATGTGCGGGTGTGCTACTGATATTGATTGTTCTCGACTGATCATAGTGGTTCAATTACATCGGAAACACGCAACCACTTTATTAGCAAAGAGTTACTCTAGGATAAAAATGGGGTTGGGCCCAACAACTGTTAGGTGAGAGACTCAATGACGGCTTTATACCCATTTGTGAACGGTGGGTCTGACTTAACTAAGATGTGTAGGCAATAACTATTAGGTGAGCCCACATGACTTAGAGACCAAGTAGCTGCAACATGCTTAGAGAAGTATCTGGACAAAGAGTTATCCATGTATCGATGTGCGTGTTATCAATAACTGTTAGATGAGGTACATGACATCAGTGGGATCGCAGTACGTACTAGAAATCCAATGGTCATGTTAGAATTTTTGTTTCTCTGCTCGAAGAGTGTAGAAGATCTGATAAAATAGTGAGAGTCTTTTTGCATCTAAAAGTCTTTAGAGTAAATTATAAAATGAATACAAATATCTAACTAGAATCTTTGCTCTCTATTGTTTATTGTGTCAGCTTTCAATCCTCTAGCTCAAATCCTAGATACCAATCATTTAACAAAAATTAATTACATAGGCTGACTCACAAACCTAAGAATTATTTTTAATTTTAAAAAATTAAATAATATTTTTTTATCTAGTTATTCTAATGTTAACAGTCAGTCCAATCCAAAGTCAACGAGCTATACTTGATGAGTGGATGGACAATGACAATAAAGATAGGTGCTATATATTGAAGTCCATGTTAGATGAACTCCAATGTATGCATGACCACATATACACTGCCAACGATATATTGATTCATCTACAAGTGTTGTGAGGTGGTTAGAGTCGCACAGCGTATAAGATGCATGATGGACAATCTGTCTATGATCACTATTTGATAATGATCAAAGATATTAAGGAGTTTAAAAAGCTCGACGTGACCATGCACAAGCAATTGCTTGTGGATTTGATCCTACGATCTCTTTTTGTTTATATGGATAGTTTATGGTAAACTACCATATGAATGATCTTTTTGACATCTTATCTAAATTGATCAAAATATTGTTAACACAGGAATCTTAAAAAGTTCAGAGGTATATATTTGGAGAGCCTTAAGAAACAAGGATATGCTTTGAGTAGGCATATCAAAATTACTCAATATTATCCTTACGATTTTTTCTTCTTCCAGTTGAGTTTTAGACTCTAGTGCTTTTATACACTTTAGTATAGAGTCTATGGGAAGGCAGAGGGCTGAGGAAGTAATCCTTAAAATTGATAATAAGCCAAGGGTTGCTACTGCGGTCATGGGTATCTATCCTTTGTGATTATCATTTGAATTTAGTTCTTAGAGACAGTCTTTATTATTTACATGGTGATGCATCTATAAACTTAATTGATCAAGTAGTAAATACTATTAGATCTGAAAGATCCAGAGTTGAGATAATTCTTAAGTATATGTGGAATCTTAGGCTAAATCATATAGGAGAAGAAATGATTAACTGATTGAAGAAATATGGGCTTTTAGGCTCATTGATTGTTGAGTGATATCTAGTTTGTGCATCATCTCTTTGAGAAAAAATGATCAAACTACTCTTGTGGGATGAAAAAAAAGATCACTGAGATACTTATCCTAGTACACATTTGATGTGTGCAGCCCATTTGATGTACTAATAAAGGGAGTTATCTCTACTTCGTTATCTTTACCGATGATCAGTCATGGTATGGGTATGTATATGAGATACTAATCTAAAATTTTTGAAAGATTTAAAGAATTCAGATGTAAAGTAGAGAAATAAATCAAAAAATTCTTAAAGGTACTTCGATCATATCGAAGATGCAATACCAAAAAATTTTTTTTTGATTATCTCATAAAATAGCATAGTTTCATATTAGATCCCTCTTAGTACATCTCAACTCAACAAGATAATTAAGAAGAGTCATGGGACTATATGAGATATGGTTCGATCCATGATGGACTTCACTGATTTATTTTATTTCTTTAGGGATATGCTTTATTTTTATAAAATTAAGTTCTCTCTAAATTTGTTCCTACCACACCGTATGAGATACAACATAGTGAGAACTGAATCTTGATTATTTCAAGATTCAAGGATGTCCAACCTATGTCAAGGATAGCAGGCGGATATATTAGAGGATAGGTCTATAAAGCTCATCCTAAAAAAATTTGAGATATTACTTTTCTTCTGAAAGGATCACAATGTGATTGTGACCCATTATGCTATCTTTTTGAATAATTATTTAACCAAGATAAAGCAGTGGGAGAAAAGTTAAGCTCGAAGAGAGTGTCTCTGAAGAACAGCAAGCTGTATGACCTAAAGAATCTATTTATGATGAGCCAGTATACGTATATTCCTCCTCCACCTCATACATATAGTATGATCTTCCATCCTCTCGAAAGGTACTTGGGTATACTTAATAGAGGATGAAGAGAAAAATTATTTCTCATGGGAGATAAAGAACATAGAGATGATCCCAAAATCTACAATGAGGTGATGTTGGACATCGACTCTAAGAAAGGGATGTGAAATAGCTTTTCTGACTGGATATCTTTTGAAGATTTTAGATATCTTTTGAAGATTTCTATATGGAATAGCTTATGGATTTCACTTCTTGTGATAGGAGATCACAAAGTCTAAATAATTTTAGAGTTGGAATATTCATTTTGATGATATGATCAAATTGTTTGATCAGTAATGAGGAATTATGATTTTTCAAAAAGATCAGTAGGAATATCCAATACTGACATCGGTTAAAATATAATTATATTTAGAATTCTCCATAAAAGATCTAAAGCAAGTATCTTATATTTTGAGAATATAAAGATCTATAGAGATAGATGCAATTAGATGTTTGTGTTTTCACAGATAAAGTACAAAGAGTAGATGCTGAAAGGGTTCAGCATAGAAATCTCGGAGAGGGGTCTGCTACCTATTTGGACATAAATGTATGCCATGTAATGTACTTGAACTGATATAGTTAATACTGTGAATGTCACGAGTAGATATCAGTTGAATCCAGGTTAAGAGCACTGGATTGCTGTGAAAACATCCTTAAGTTCTTGAGAAGAACTAAGAATTTGTTCTTAATTCTGGAGAAGGGTTAAAGCTAGGAGTGGGAGGATACACCAATTTAGATTAATATCTGATGTTAAATAGTAGAATGTCTACTGTATGGATGTGTTCCTATGTAATCACGATTCGATATCTTGAAAAAATTTCAAGCAATCGATCAATAGAAGCTGAGTATACTGTAAATGTGTAGGATGCATTCTGGTTCTAATGTTAGTTGCAGAACTGGATGTCATACCATCAGATGCCATGACACTATACTGCAAAGATAATGGAGTCTAGATCTCACCAGATATCCAAATACATAGACCAATAGAACATGTGACTACCTTAAGTAGAAATACATTGAGATGCAGAGAGCAAACTCTACAAGAGATGTGGGTAACCCACTGGTAAGTCACTTAGCTAGTCGAAGACTAAAGTCTGTCTTAAGAAGATGGGGCTTGGTATATGATAGATTGACTTTAGTGCAAGTGGGAGATTGTTGGATGTATGCCTTAGAAGTCAATCTTGGCTGACGCATATCATATTACTAGAATATAATTTTGTACTTAAAGGATACTTATATTATCATTCATATTTTATGTGTCCATAAATCATCTAAAAGATTAACAAGATGATGACATATATTCTCAAAGAGTTAAGAATTTGAGACATGTATAATTGATGGTTAATTCTTAAATTATTCCTGATCATAGAATCATCATGGGATAGTGATTGATCCAGATAAATCAGTGCACGGATCACTTCTTTCGGACAGATGAGTCTCAAGTCTGCGGTATAGTGACACTGGAGCGAGAGTGCAGGTGGTTGTTAGAGAATAACTAGCACTGAGCATGACCAATACGAGAAGTCACATGAATGTCTACTCATTCGTTAGTGACTTTCTCGATGCTACAGTAGTGTGACTGATTTTTTAATCTGTATGCTACAGCTGCTCGCAGTGAGGCTGCTGGAGTTTGACTACATATAAATATTAACTCAATGAGTCTTTGTAGTAGATGTTGACGATAATTGCTCCACTATAAGAGTAGGATGTCAACTTAGATGGAATCTATCGATCCTAGCAGAAAGAAGTAGTCCGATGGAATTTAAGAAGCTGAGTCTTTAAGTCTGTGACCATAATAGTGTGATTGATGGAAAAGAGTTTTTATGAGAATCATACATAGACTCGAACTAATTGAATCTATCATATGACTGATGATGAGGTTTGACGATTCATCCATGATCTGTCATCTGGTCGGAACTCATGATAGAGAGACTATATCATACGTTAACTGTATCTAGAGATTCATCACCTTTTATTCTGCTGGATTGCCACTACATACTGCTAGGTATCACTGGTGGATTGTAAGACCCACGAGCATCATCTCGATGATCGATGATCCTTGATGGACAGAGTTAGAATGGTTTCAACCCATTAAAATGAGTTTTGATGATATTGTGATAGGAATCATATTATATCTCACTATCAGACAGAATAAAATCTATAGGATCACATATAAAGAGATTTTTGACTGATCAGATGGTTGAATTATGATTGTAAATCGTGATAGGATTTAATTATCAATTTGATTGATGATTAATCCAATGCAAAAGTTATAATTAACTCGCTAAAGAGTTAGTGAGTTATAGGAGGATTAATTAGCAATTGGATTGCTAATTAGCTCAATATGATTGAGCAATGGGGCTTGCATCAAGTCTAATTAAATTAGATTTAATTTGACTTGATATGGATTTGATTTGATCAAACCAAATTGTATGGTAGAATAATTTCTTGTTTGATTAGGATTTGGGTTTGACTTAATTCTTAATTAGACTAAGATCTAACTAAGAGTGTTTGAGTTTCTATTTAGACTAAAAATTCTCTTCTTCATGGGTGCACTAAATCCTAATCAGATTAGGATTAAATTAAGTTTTACTCAAGCATCAAGAGAGAGTCCAAAAGGACTAGAACTTTTCTTCTAATTAGATAATGTCTAATCTAAATAGTTTGGATACCTAATCAGATTTAGATTTTAATCTATTTGGGTCTAATCAATTTCTAATATGATTAAAATTGGTTAAAATTTTATTTGATTTAAATCAGCTACCTAAAGAGGAGTCCCATGTGGATTGGACTTCACCCCTTCCATGTGCCATAAACCAGCCCACGCCCACTTTATTTTAGCACCTAATATTTCTCCCTTTTTACGTGAGTTTTTTAGCGTGAAAGGAGTTCACACCATCTGATTTTTTCGTGTGATATGGGGTGCAAAATAAGAAGGTGTTGGGTGGCATAAAATTTAGAGTCCAAGAGAGTTTGGACTCTTATCTCCTACCAAAACACTATCTCTTCTCCTATTTAAACATGGCACCATATGTGGACGTTAACCAACTAGATGAGATCAGATTTTGATGCCAAAATTAAGGGGAGGCGTGTGTGAAAATCTAAAGGAGAGAGGTACGGCGTGAAGGTCCAAGAGGCATGAGGTATGTGTGCTCCTATCCTTTCTTTCTTACCAACAACCAAATGTTGGTTGTTGGAGGCCTCTTCTCTCACTTTTGTCTTAGTTTGGACATGAGTTTTTCTTTTCTCTTTGTCCAAGAGTTGGACAAAAATTCTTATATCTCTATCGTAGAGATTTGGTGCATGAGTTTTAGAAAGAAAAGAGAAAAAAGTATTCTTCTCATGATTTCTAGCATAAAGATCATCATCCTTTTATTTTCTTCTTCTTTTCTAAGATTATCTTGAGAGAAAAAAAAAATTTCAACCATCAAGATGCGATCGCTGCAAGGAAGCTAGCATCCTGATGAGATAAAATTTTTTTTGATTAGATCGAGATCTCATATGGATATCCGTAGAAGTCGGACACTTGTGTGGCTTCAAGAGATCTTCAGAAGATATCCATGATCATCAGTTTAAGATGTAGATCGACTCGAGCCAAGTATGAAGATTAGATCTTCTCTATTTATTTTTTTCTATTTGATTTCTGTATTTAAATCCTATCTTATATATGTAGATTTTGTTTATGATTTTAAGATTTGATTTTATGCATGCTTAGATTAAATTAGATTTAATCTAAATTTTTAAATTTTTGCTGCGTACTTGTTTCAAAATTTTTACATATATGAAACCATGAAATCCCAACAGAACTGCCCCTTCCACTCGTAGATAGAGGAAGGAGCACCCTTGATCAGAGGAGAAATCCTCCTCTAAGAAGAGAAATACCATCAGTCCTTGGCATATGGATACCTCCTGATGGTGAAGAAAGAATGAAAAAGATCAACGGATGGCTGAACGCCAGCCATGACACATACAACTAAAAAACCTACTACAAACCTAAAAAAATTCGAAACGATGGCGTAGAGAGATAAATCATAAAAATTAAAAACATCAAGGATGAAAGGATGAATAGAAAATCTTAAGCTCGTCTAAAGTGCTTTCTCGTATACGACAAGTTGATCAGGGGGCGAGTTGTCTACATGTTCGTTTGCCCTAAAAAGCTCAAGATCAAAGTCTAGGAGGATCTCGTACCAAACTCGTATCTAGCTCAAGTCATCCAAATTTAGTATAGAGCTATAGCCACTGGGACCAAGCTCGCTCTGCCCAGCCATTCTCAAACCAAAGGACTAGAAAGCTAACTAAAGAAAGAAAAGGAGGAACAGGAAGATAGATAGGTGAAAAAGAAAATCCACCTGAGCATGAAAAAAGAGGCAGATGGAATGAAGTAGTCATCGGAACCTTCAAAAACCCCTCTGAAGAAGTCGCACTACCGAGAAAAAAGAGGGAGCTCCTTGCTCCGAGAAGCTATAGTAATAGAAAAGTGAAAAGAGGAATAGAAAAATCTGGCAGCAGTCGAAAAAGCCAGGGACAAGCACCTCCCCCATTTATAGGTAAGAGAAGATAATGTCCAGATGTCGAATCATTTTTTTTCCAACAACTCGCAGTACGTGGCACAAGTAGTATCTCTCTATTTGGTCGACTGCTGCTAGTTGCACAAATCAGCACCACGATTCAAAAAGGAGATTTTGAAACAATGCCCATTTAATTCCGCCATGATGACTCAAGTCGTGCCGCCTCATTTCTATCCCAGAAGTCGTACATGTCCCATCAGTTAAAGGGCCTTTTCACTTCCTCGCTTTAAGGAAGACAAGTGAATTCCCTGCGTCCGACTAAAGTCAGACTCGAAAGTAGGGGGCATGTGTTGGGAGAAATTCTGTATGGGCCGATTATATGAAAAGGCTCAGGGCGCAAGACGTTCGTGCATAGCGGGCCCATCAATTGAAGCCTTCACCGACTCGAGGTTGACTACAATTTTTGCCAAATTAGTCCTCTGCGATTATCTGATCGGCGTTTTACCTCTTGAGCAAATGAAAGCCCGTTGACCGTCGCTCAACAACCCTTGTTCATCACCACTGATGTCTCTTCATCGACTGGCCATTCCTGACTGACCACCTATGCGCCGCTAAGCAGATTTGGCAGTAACACAAAGCGACCGACTCCTGGTTGTCAGTGACTAATCCTCATCCCCACAACATTCAGTTGGCCAGTCGATTCAAAATATGGCGCTAGCCAGACAACAACTATCGCTGGACTGATAAGGCAGCCGCAGCCACCATATCCCAAAATTTCGAGCGATAGTCTCGCACCCCACGAATCGTGGGATCGTGACAACCAACTTGCCAACTAAAGCTCGAGCTCTCCGTCTATAAAAGAGACTCAAAAAGAATTCTAAAAAAGATATATCATTACTCTGCCTCTCATGCTCCTTCTTATGTTGAACGAAAATTTTGATTTGAGCGTCGAAGGATCTTCGCCGAAGCAACTTTCGGTCAGAACTTTTTACAGATCACACCCCCAAGAGGTCCATTTCACCGTCGACTTCAGCGTACCAACATCGAGCGAATCTTCGTACCAACAAGTGCTATATAAAATTATATAGGACTATATGTAGATTCGAATATTCGGCTATGAATTGGATAATTATCTATCCATATCCATATTCATTTTTTCTTGACGGATATGGATATGGATACAAATATTAGTCGGATCTTTAAATTTTTATCAATATTCGGATTGATTCGGATATAAAAATAGATCCGGATGTATAATATATATACCTCTTTCACCTCTAGAATGGGGTGTTCAGATTTTGATCAAGATGGAATAAAGAGAAAATTATTATTTTTATTTAAGATACCCACCCGAGTGAATGCAACTCATTCCACGGTCATTTGAACAATGAGGCGTCCTAGCAAGATAGCTTTGAATTGTAGCCTAATGAGAAACTTAACTTTGTAGTTTGAGTTCAGGCACCCAAATAAACATGGTGGTCTGCACCTGCAACTTGGTCTGCGTGCATCTCCCCTTTGGGACTCCAAATAGCCCCTTAAGAGAGTGCTACAGAAACTTCAGCCAACGAGCCTCCATAAGCCTAAACACAAAAACCAAGGATAACGAACATTTTAAACATTTAGACGAAGTGTTTTAAGGTTTCTATCCAGTGTGGAGCAAGGATGAGCATGGCTAGGTTTTCTTTTCTCAAAAGCAGAGGAGGGTCAAGGCCAACCTGCTATGAAATCAAAGGAGATGAACATGGCTAGTGAGATAGCTCTAATTCATGCATTTTTTTTTTTAAAGCACTATCACACCAGAGGTATCCATGGATGAAGCACAAGGAAGCATACTATAGAAGCAATCCCAGTCCAGCCAAACTAGGCCCAATTAACCTGTCCAAGCCCAATCATTGGAAAGCCATGCCTTTCCTAAAGGGAAGCTCATTGCCTGAAGGACATCTTGTAACTCTTTGTTTTGAAAGTCAAAGTCATGGAAGCTACACTAGTTTCTAGCATTTGGAAGTTCAATTTTGCTAGAAGTAACTCAAATGCGATTTACTTGTCTGCATTTAAACAACTCTGGTACGCGAAAAATAAATAGATTACAAGAAGCTTCTGGCTTCTCTGAGCTTGGACGTGCTAAGTCTAATATTGAAAGAGACTCCAGGCCAGTTGATCAATCTTTGAAGAAAACATGTGCTTGTTGAGGAAGATTCTCTGGTTCCTTTCTTTCCAACTTGCCCAACAAACATCAGTCACCAGTACATCTCCCTTGTATGATCCAGCTTCTGAGGTTGCGCATGCTTGTGAGGTACTGTCTCGCTTCTTTCTCTCTCTACATTTTCTGCAAGGACGATGGAGAGGATGTCAAGATTCTTGCAGCTAGAAACATGATCAAAATTTCAGTGGAAATATGAACTGGTTCACTGACAACACTGGCATATCTCGCCCAAAAGTAGAGTCTATTTCCATTGCGGCGAAGATAATGTGCCTCCCTTTTACGTCGATCATTTTTGACTCATTCAACCAATTGAATAGAAGTTCGGTAGGAACTGACAGGGACTGCACCATGCACGTCACCAACTTCACTCCCCTCTGAAGAGCAAGTTTAGTCAATCAAGGAACCACAGAGGTACATTCCCTTCAACGTTATCCTCCCTAGTCGTTTGATGAGCCGCCGCTATCAGTTCATTCTTTCTTATCCCATGTTCTTCATTGGCACTCAGCAAGAAACAAATTTTCAAGCACACCAGAGCTTTTTTTTCTTCTGATCAAATATAACACTCAGAATCAGAATATCTAACCAAGTGGCCGACGCTACCTTTTGTAGAATATATATTAAGCCCATGGTGAAGGCTCTTTGGGGACAGCATGACAGGGACTTGGATGGCTCTAATTTGTACGCAACTATTAAACGTGTTGTGGTGCAGACAATGTGAGCTCATCCATTTATCCATTCATCAGATGATATTTTGATTGCTAGAGTAGTGCATCTTGTTTCAAAGATCCAGCAGTCTGGATCCCCACTTTTACCTTCCGTTGAAGGGAAATGGATCAGGAACTTGTAACAGGGACCGATCTCTCCCATTGGTTTCCAAGTGGTCGATTTGGACTGAAGAATTGAAATCAGAACAGACTCATGACTTCTATACCTGAATTCAGATAGGTCCCTAGTGGAAGTGAGTGCGGATCACAATCAAAGACTGTAGACCTGTTGGCTGCTAGTGGAGGGAGATTAAACCGAAGAACTTATGGTGCTAGGGGACCATGTCTCCACAGAAGGCAACTAACCATCTTAAGCAGGTGGAGTCATCTCAAAATGTCTGATCCTTATTTCAGCATGGTTGGCTAACTCCTAGTCATAAAAGTACTTCAGAGAGTTCTGAATTCATATCCTCAGTGAAGTCCAAGTCTCAAGTCTCATTGATTGGTCAGTTGAATTGATACGATATCGCCTGGTGTGCACAGATATCTGCCAAGGGGCCCTGCACTTATGAATCTGTGATAGTGGTTTCCACACTCCATTACATGTGCTTGAATACCACTAGGCCACGAAACGTTGAACATGCATGAATCTTGTGGTGCTTAATGCAGAACATCTGAAGCAATAATTCCACTAGGTTATAGGGATTTCTGAACCTATACGTTAGCTACGTCTCCGAATCAATCCATTCTATGTTTCTTTATGGTTGTCTTTGTTAATGTTGGAAATGGATTAGGTCACCTCATCTTCAGAAGATGATATCACATAGAATTCAAGAATACTACTGATACAACTAGGCTCTTTAAATGTATATGACAAGCAAATCCATCATTTTCAGCATGGCAGGTTTCTAATTTTTGTTTGGTTTAAATTTGTTCCACGACAAGGTGATAATATTCTCACTAGACATTGTTTAAAGCATATCAGAATAAGCATGATGATCAAAGAGCTGCCTTTTCTCATTCCGAAGGTTCCCGGCCGGATACATTCTCACACTCTAATTAGCATGCATGAAAGCTTTTCTGCTACTGGAGTTACTAAAATATACTAGATATGGGGAAGTCTATGGAGATTTTCCCTTGGTTAGAGGTCTCGGCATGCACAAGCCTGACAGCATGGCTGATAAAATTTAAAACATTAAAAAAACATACAAAAATTGTTCAATGAAAAATACTGATCAATTTATGTAGCAAAATGCTCACCATATCTCCCTAGAGAAATGTGAATATTTAAGGTGGAGTTTATGCAAATCTGGATCCATGGATGACCTCCCATGTGATGCATGGTTGGTGCCGGGTTAAGTAGGTTGGCCCAGCTTAATTTCAAACATTGGTCAACCCAGCTTAATTTCAAACATTGGTTGAAACTATTCCAAAACATTAACTCAAATTGGGCCAATATATATCGCCCACAATGAATGTCCATCACATTTTGGAAATCACCATAAATTTTTATGTTATACAGCAATGATAGTTCAAACTCTAGGATAAGCATTGATCATTATAACAATCATTTGTACAAAGTATTGCTACACCAAATTGCCTCAAAGCTTATTATTAATTAGCAATTTAGAATGCAGTTTCGAAGCAATGGTTTCTAGAATCTACAAACCAACTTTTCTTGCATCCTACATGACCAGAAGTTGGAATATTTCACTTGTTGCTTGAAAGCTTACAATGTACCTTTCACAACCAGCAAGCCAGTTTGGGCCACCTAATTTTGTTGCATCCTACATAACCAGAAGTTGGATTTTCACTTGTTGCTTGAAAGCTTACAATGTACCTTTCACAAGCAGCATGTTCAGCAAATCAATGCAACTCTATAATGTTATCCATGAAGTGAAAAGAAACCAACATGGTGCGAAGTTACTTCTAATTGATTTGCTTTGGTTCCTCGATTCTCAATTTAAGTTAGGAGTCTATTTAAGTGTCAATATAGTACCTAAACTAGACAAGTTCTGAAAGCAGGGAATCTAATTGTTTAGTCTTTAAAGGGACTTTGGTGTTTAACTGTTGCAAGACTGTGTGAACACAATTTCTTATGTACTGATGCATGTGGATTATGATGAAGTATCAAGCAACGTAACAAATCAAGCCCTTTAATTTTTTGGATCCTACATGACCGGAAGTTGGATTTTTCACTTGCTGCTTGAAAGCTATACTCCCTCGCTTACTATCAAAACATAAAAGCAAAAGTGCTCCTTTACATTATCAGACAAAAATTACTAAATAAACTAGGAGAAGCTACCTAGATAGTGACAGCAATCAAGTGCATACGTTCAACATTTTCTAACACGGCATGGCTGTTTAAACAAAATCATTCTTCCCATATCATGCTTCTTCATAGAAATGACAATCTATCCTTTTAAGTTCGATCATGCTCCTTTTTAGTTTGAGGGAGGCACGCATATCATGAAATCTGCATGGTTTATAGATATTGTCGCTTCCCCAAAAAATAAAAAATAAAATAAAACACTCCTCTCCAATCATTTCATGCAAAAACACCATCTAAACAAGACAAATTAAAGAACACTTGCTTATTTAAAGCTATCAGCCTCCTACACTAATCATCACACTAAAGATTGTTCAAGGAAGCAGGACACCAGCTGCATATGACACACAGTACAAATGTGCATTGTTACAAAGACTACTCCAATATCAACACACACATAAATAAATAAATAAATATATATATATAAATATGTACGTATATCAAGCAAATGCAATATAGACAGTTAGGTCAATATATTTGATCACCTTTTTCATTTTCTCTAACTGAATTTATAATTAACAGTGTTTAAATGCATATCTAAATATGGTTACTAATTAACTCGAGATTTATCATGTTGATATCGGCCAAAGTCTGGATAATTCTTCGTTCTATCATAGTCTTTCCACCTTGTATGCCCATGGAGACAAATCGAGTTCATTTTTTGTCTCGGCCTGGGCCAGCCATGGAGGTAGTCCCGATCTCCCCGGACTTGCAGAAACAAATCGCTCCAATGCCGTAATCTTTCAAACAAACAACAGAAGACGAGACTGTGGACTCACATGTGTGTGGGCACCAAATCCAATCATCGAATTCAGAATGCTGCAGAGGGTGAGCCAGAAAAGCAGCTGTTTCGATCGGGACACCGTGTCGAAAGACGATACGCGGAATCCAGCATCCAATAACTTGCACCCACCCCACAATCTAACTTGCTGAAGAAATCCAACAACACGGGGTTCGACCCTTTAGATGGGCAGGATTTACCATTCCCCGTCCCTTTTGGCCTATTCGGCGGATTCTCACCGCACCGAGCCGTAGAAACCTTAAAGCAAAATTCCCTCATCCGGCCGACCTCGTTCCATATTTCTTTGCACCACTCAATTGCATAGATTGGATATCTCTGGACAAGGACTAGTCCTTGGATTTTGACGTCCGGTCGCCATCACACAGGAGAGTTGGGCCTTCGGAAGGGCAGTCATACAGGGAGGAACCCGGCCTCACAAGGACTATTCTCATGAGAGAGGCAATTCAATTGGATAGCACACCTTCCCAAGTGCGTGCTTGAATTATTTGGATGGGGGATCCCAAGTTGGGGGAGCTGGGGCCAGGTAGAACTTTTATTTATTTATTTATTTATTTTTCAGGTTCATGCATGGGGCCCCGGAGATTGAAGGGGCAAGGCAAAGACTCGGGATTCCCTCATATAATATGTGGATACGTGGCCGTTTTGTTCCCTTCGGTGTCGTCTTTTGTTTGGGCCATATCTAGGCCGTTTGAGGAGGTGGTGTCTATTCGGCCCAGGGGCCAGGGCCCTCCACTAGTGGGTTAGAAACCGGATCGAAACCAATAAATATACATCTATATTTATTTTATCTAACAAATATAAATATTAATTAAATATAAAAATTTATATTCATATTTATTATAAATGAATATGAATATGAATCGAATATTGAAAGTATAAATGCAAAGATGAATATAAATCGAATAATTAAATTTTATGACCATAAAATCAAAGATATTACTAAGTGAATAATGAATCAAATTAATAGCATATCGGTATCGTTGTATATTCTCCTTAAAGTTTAATGACTATTATATAAAACTAAATAAGATCACAAAAAAATAGATATTCGGATCATACATTCATATTCATTTTTTTTTTGACGAATATAGATACAAATATAGAAAATAGTCGGATGCTCAAATTTTTATCTATATTCGAATAGATTCAAATATGAAATGAATCTGAACAGATATCATCTGGTCCACTTCCATCCTTATCTACTAGCCTTTTAAGGTTTAAATGTTTCGAGCGTCCCTTCGTTGCAGTAGACTCCATGCTAGCCATCAAAATAATAAACAATAAAAGATTGAATATATAGAGAATTTTTTTTTTGGATACAGGAATTAAAAGACTGGTATTGGTTTTATGTAATGTCGATAACAATTCAATAGAGGGAATATATATTTGATAAATAACTGTCTTCTTTGAATTACTTAATATTTTAGCTCAAGCTTTTCAGGTGTGACTATTTTTGGGTTCTAAATATTTTGATGAACACACTTGCTTTATTCTTTTCTGTCCTTTTCAAGGAACATCTGTATGGAGATATAAAACAAGAATGGTGATAGCTATTGCATTGTTTGTCCGTCTCCAAAAACATTTGATCATTAAAACAAAGAACTGCAACGGTATAGCTGTAAAAGTTTTATGATTGGCAATCATCAGCTTTACCACCGAGTTAGATTCCTCTCAAGTTGGGTGGAATTTGAGGGTCCACTTTATACACACAGCCATTTATATAGTGCACTATGGGCCACGATACGTGTAGTTTTAGAAATTGAAAGGCACCGCATTGTATACAGCATGAGCATCAATATATCATAGATATACAGATGGCTGCAATGGTGGAACCAGACCGAACTCGAGAGGAGCCAGACTACACCCATTGGTATCACATCATATGACACAATGATTGGAGTTGGATCACTATTGGGTTGGGAAGTCCATAGGCTACGAAACCTAATGTTTTTTTCTTGGAGTTGTTTAATAAACAGGTCCAGCGTGGGCTTAAATTTGATGAATGTAAAAGCCCAAACTTGAACTTGCATTAGTTGTCAAAGCCCAAAATCCAACCTGCTAGTTGATCGTATGCGTTATAAAATAAAAAAGGAAGAAAAAAGAAGGTACCCAGTTACAGAAATTTCCACAGCAAGGTTTACACAAGTGAGTAAAACTCTCCCATCTCATTAATTTCATTCGAATCACATTTGTGCTATCTAGCATTTATAAGATGTCTACTCGTCTTGCTTCAAGCAGGACACCCATCTTAGGAAAAAAAAGGATAGGTATCGCACAGAGGGAGTCGGCTTGCTTGTAAATATACTACTATAATTTTTGACTAAAAAAAGAAAAGGCACACAGGTTTGGTTGTTATAACAGTGAAATTTTCTTCTTCTTTGTTTTTTTAAAGAAGATGAAACTATAGACCATTGTCAACATACAAGTATCACTAAATACAATTAAAATCATCCATACTCCACCATTTAATGCTATAAACCTTACATTGGACTGAAATCATGCCATGTTTCACTATAGAGAACTCCAAAGATTTTTTCTTTTTTTGTTTTTTTTTTTGGATGAGAAGGCTGCCATTAACGTGTCTAAAGTATATACACCCATCTAATGAAACGAGCCAGGAACAGAGAAAATAGACTCCCAGCATACTACCCCCAAATAGTTAGTGATTTATGAAGCTACTCAGTCCACAGCTCTATTAGCCTCTCTATAGAGATGCTTTGCTTTCAAAGTAGCCAAGGGTGAGATAATCCTCTAAATCTCATAGCAAAAGATGAGCATTGTCCCACTAGCATGTCCAATCTAATATCCCTGAGATCATAATTTTGGAGTCCCCTTCTGGGATAATATTAAATACTCTCAAACATATACCGTTTGAGAAAGTTAAACTCTCCCACAGTCAAATAGATGACATCCACCTGGAATTACAAAAGCCAATGCACAATTCCTGATCAGAAATTCAGCACCGCTTACTGAACCATTCTCCCTCACCCGACCATCAAAGTTGATCGTCAAGAAGCCAGCCAGTATTTGGGGCTCCTAATGAAGGAAAGATCATTAACACTTTAGATTAAAGCTTGGATTGGACTACATTGGGCTGGGTTGAGTCTGCCTGAGCTTGGGCTAATGCTTCTAGAGACTGGTGCAGGCTAAGCCTGGGACGGCCACCAGCTCAACTCAGCTTGTTTAATTTGCATTTCTGGATGCCGGTCCTTTAACCTTCTTCCCCTTTTCCTCCATTAAGTCTAGTACTGCTGAATCTAAACTAAATAAAGCAACTATAAGAAATATAGCTACTGTGTTAATAAGTAAACTATAGAAGCTAAACGAAAAATCTCTTGCTCTGTTCAATCTTTAAAAAAAGGGGAAAGGCTTTCAGCATTTTCTTGCGCAAGTCTGAATGTCTTTAAACATTTTTAGATCATCACCAGAGGTTTATCTCCTTTTTAGGCTATAGGAGGATTCTACAAGAGCCATTACTTAAAATAATACGTCTTATTATGATTGCTCAGGCATTGGTATGCTGCAACGCCTAAAACCCAAACAACCATTCGACCAAGTTTAACCACATTTTAGAGCTTTTCCAAGTACCTTCACTTATCAGAATCATTGCTCGCAACTGCTAGCTCGTTGCAACAAGGTGCAAATGAATCAGGGCTTTGACGAAGTTGAGAAATAAGGTGGAAAGGTTGCCATACAGGTGATGTGAATTGGCTGATAAGATCGTGGTTGAAAGGATGGTGATGATCATACTGGCAATCCCTGATTTGGGCCATCAATACAGGTTGCCACAGGTGAAGCTGTTGGTGTAGAAGGCCGAAGGAATAAGGGTTGCCCAAAAGAAAAGTGTATGGTGCGTGACATTTATCTAGCGTACGGTGAAGCCTAGAGGTTGCACCTCATGTGGGAAGAGGTTTTGGTCCAAATCTTTATCCAGTGTTGCTTTCTTAGTATGTGTCTCGGTTAATTGTTTTAAATTTTTAATTTCTTTCCTATCAACAATCGGGTATCTGCGATCGGTGATTCACCAATCAATACTGAAAAGTTGATCGATTAATTGCTATGATTTGATAAGGACTCAAAATTCATCATGTAATCAACGAGGGCCATCATTACTTTGATTCAATTCTTTAGAACTTCCACAGTTCGATTCATAATTTGCCATCATTCACATATTTTTCCATATGATCAAAGCATGGTTCTAAATGACCGAAATATGATTTAAAATCATTAAAGGCTGATTCATCCATTTAAAAGTTAAAAATTACAACCATAAAGATTTTGATATTTGAAAATTACAATATGTAAATGAAATTACAACCTATAGCTGACTTAGCAAAAATTAAAGGTACACGATTAAGAGGCCTAGAAGCCCAATCCAATGCACAAATATAAGCTATATCTTGTGGTGGTCTCATTATAGAGATTCTTGTCAATTAGAGGTGCAAATGGATCGGATCGGATTAAATCATGAGTGATCTTGATCCAACCTGATTCTTTGATCGAATCCTAATGTTAAATCCAGATCCAATCTGAAAAAAAATCGAGTCAAATCTTCTTTAGATCTATGGTAAAAAATTTTGCCCCATTAGATCATTTGGGTCAGGTTGGATCCATATATATTCCAGTCCCAATCCAAAAAATTCGGATTTGATTCGAGCTATGTACAAGATAAACACCATATATACTATAAATTGGCAAAGACTAACAATCTAAGCATAAATACAAATTCTCAGGATCTCACAATCAAATTGAGCAAAACTGTATAATAAATAATAATACTATAAGAATATTTGAAATTCTAATCCCACGCTATTTGCTCTATAGTTTATATGTTGGATCGAATACTGAATTCGGATCGGATCATATCGAACTGGGTCCAAATTTAGTAAACCCAAACTAGATCCGAAAAATTGAACAGAGCTATTTTTAGAACCCGACCCGACCCCATAGATCTTTTAAAATGGGTTGGATTGAGTCTAAGTAGGTCGGGCCGAGTCGGGTCATAGGTCAATCTAACCCATTTGCAGCCTTATTGTCAATTAATAATTATGTATGTTCATGGGTCAGGCCAGGCTCAACCTGGGCTTTGCCCAAAAGTCAACACCATTTTCCTGTACCGTGGCCATCCACGCCAACTTTTTGCTCTATCTTTGAGGCTCAAGCCCAGCTCTTACCTTAAGCTTCGAGCCAATCCTAGGGCTTTAAAACCATTTTTATGTTTTTAAAAAAATTAAAATATGCTAAAATATCTTTAAAATATTTTAAAAATACTAAATATAAATAATTAAATATTGCTAAAAATATGTAGTGTGTTTATTATCACATTAAGTTCATATATCAACAATAATTGTCGACTAAGTCTATAAATAAATTAAATATAAACAAATAATACAAAAAATATATATAAAAAAAGATTTTTTTATATATATACCCTCTCAAATATTTAAATTTATATAAATATCTTTTCAAAATTGATATTTACATATATATCCTTATAAAATATCTTTTTTTACATATATATCTATATCATCTAACACCGTTAAAAATTAATGGTTTAAAATTAAAATGACTAAAATATCCTTATAAATAGATATGCAAAAAAAAATTATAAGGATATATATGCAAATGACAATTTTATGAGGATATTTCACAAATTTAAATATTTAAAAAGATATACACACAAAAAATCCAATAATATAAATACATTCTAATAGATAAAAAATTAACATATACAACTAAAATAATAAATTTATTTAATTTATTAATTTACACAAATAAAATGATTTTTCTATCAAATGAAAGATTAAAATTATTTTATCTAAAAAATAGATAAATCGTAATCATTCATATTTCTTCTAATATATAATAATATACTTCTAAAAAAAGTATCTAGATGGACATAGTTGTACATTTGGACATTATATAATAATAAAAATTTATAATTTTATTATATTTTATTTTAAAATTTTTTATTAAAAATATCTTTATGAAGTGTATAAGATATATCATGTTGTTATAAGATGGACATAATCATCCCATCTTGCATAAAAATAAAACATGATATAGTATTCTAATATATAAAATATTATATAATATCGTCATTGAGTTATTATATTATGTAATATGTTACTACATTGTAGAGTAAGAAGATCTGAATCTATCTAGATAAAATAGATAAAAATTAAATAAAATTTTTTTGCATGTATGTCCTTGTAAACATTTAAATTCACATTAATATCCTCATGAAATTGCTATTTGTATATATATACCTTTATAAATTTTCTTTTTGCGCATCTATGTATAAGGATATTTTAATCATTTAAATTTTAAACCATTTATTTTTTAACGATGTTAAATGATATGGGTATATATGTAAAAAAATTAAAAAAAAAAGATATACATGCAAAACAAGTATTTTATGAGGATATACATATAAATATCAACTTTGAAAGAATATTCACGCAAATTTGAATGTTTTAGATGGCGTACACGCAAAAAATCCTAAAGAAAATCAGGCTAGGTTGGGCTCAACCCTATTTTTTGACCCATTTATTAAACAGCACTATTTTCGGAGCCCAACCTGCCCTAGCAGGCCAAAACCTTACCTGCCCAAAAGTCTTCAAGCTCCAGCAAGTAGCGCGACCTGTCCAGCCCATGATCAGGCCATCAACAATCTCTTCTAGCATTTACATCCATAGTGGTTTTTTCCATGGACAACTTCCTTCGGATGGGTATTTCCAACAGAAACTAGTAAGGTAGTTATTTTCAACAATATCTCCTTTCTAACAATAATCTCAATATGAATTTCTTTGGTAGTTGTATTATGTATTTAAATTTTATTGATTGTTTTCTCCTGAAAATACCTCTCCAGTACTTTGCTAAATGTATCCCCTGTTTCAGACTTTAAGAATGTCAAGTCTTGTGGATAGATCATTCAGACAAGTGATTGAATAATCAATGATCAAATGGTTAATTAGAATATTTCAGTCATAATTGTCATAAGACAAAATTAGAGTGCAAGCAACAATTCTTAGTGATAATGCTCCCCTTTATTCTGAAAAAAGAGAAAAAAATGGACCATCAAACCACTTTGACCTCGGAACCCTACATTATATGCTTTTTGCTTAGACATCTGCATTTTATACTCCATATCATTCATTACTCGAATCCCAGTCAGACGCAACAAATCCTTTGATTGGCCAAGGTTTTTCAAAATTAATGATTGCAATTACTCTAAGGAAACTTTGCCCCTAGCTTGAACCTGTCATCATCTTTTGGTCCACACCAACTTGATCTTCACCTGAAAGAATTTCACCATCCATCATGCCTTTCCACATTTCTAGCATCTTTACCTTGGACAAATCTTCTTCATTTTTTCTATGGTTTGACCAAAGTGTTGTGAGAGTCTCTCCCTTCAAATTTATATAGAATCATACTTCTCATTAGCTTGGCCCTTTTTGCTTTCATGGGGACTCATACCTGTGTTCACTTCATGGAGTTCATTTCAGCCTCGATCTTGAACCATCAGACTGCTAGCAAAAATTTTCAGTTCCACTGACTTGTCAGAGGATACCATTGCAGACCAACTTTGCTGTTTGAATGAACCTCATAATGCCGTAGGACTCCACAAAACCAATATCATGATCTTAAGATAGAAGATAAATAACTGCAGTGAAGTATCTAGAATGAGCGGTTCATCTCTCTTTTGCATTATGTTTCTTCAAACTAAGTTTTCTTTTCCATATATTGGTCATTTCTCTTCAAAAGTGTCCACATCCATACTTTGTCTTCTCTTCTACCTATGATGTCACATTAGCTCCCTTTCAAAACATTACATACTAGCCTCTACAGGTCAACTTCTTCATTTTACAACATATAATGCCTGTTACCAATCTAGCGAATGTTTCAAACAGTGCCATAGCTTGTGATTTCATGTTATTTCTTTCACAGCCATCCAAGTTCAATTGTACCATCATGTCTCTAGCATCACAACTTTGTTACCAAATTCAGCAACTGAACTGTTGAATCAGTCTGCATCTCAAGCAATTAAGCTTGTCCCAAGACCTAGAACCTGGTAAGTATTTCCATACATTGGTTGAGGTGCTACTTTCTGAGAATTTTCCCTTCTTTTAGTAGATTGCACTTCCTTTTCTCACCCGTCTGTCAATAAGGTGATAAATTCTTGGCAAACAATCCAAAGGAAAATTGAGAGCAGTATTAGAGACAGCTTGAATAGAAGCAGACCCCTGTTTTGTGATCAGCTCATTTTATCTTTAAGCCCATACATTAATAGAAGTTAATGAGTCATGCGATGCTTCCATGCAATAGCAACTTGCACAGTTCTAAGTCCTAGCATTGTATATAAAGTGGTTGCATGATCTGAGATAGTGAATTCATTCTAACACTGACACCCAATTTTTCAGTACCAATCAAGATTTTCATGATAGAATTAAGCATAATTTATAGAGGAAAGACGTAGTGAAAACAGAACTAACTTAGCTTGTACAGACTGGTAAATCTGTCATAAGAACTCTTTTCATAGGATTCATTATTTATGTCCTTGTTAGTATGGGTAAACCAAACCACAACCATTGAAAACTCGCGGATGTGCTTAACATAAAATCCAAAGTGATAAAGATGTAAATTTATCCAATGTGAAGATTAGTGTAAATCAGAGCCCAAAGAAAGATATCTGAATGTCTAATTAAAAAAGCAAGTGAACTCTAATGTGTGAGAGTGCACACAAAACAGATAACAAACAAACTGTAATATAAAAAGCTTTTGCTGACCCCAAATAATTGGTTAGAGGCTTGATGGCCAAGCTATGACAAGTAACAGGGCACATGGCATAAGATCTGGCCTAATGTTGCAAGCTGGACATTGGCTCTTGTATTATTAGAACCAAATAATTAACTTGGACATGTTATATCATTTGTTTTGTAAACTCTCATATGATAACCTTGAGAGGTTACTGGAAAAAGTTCTGAGTCTGACCCTATCAACTGATATTGGTCCTGATAAGCAACTGAAGGCAAGAAAGGGCCCTACCACATAGTTGGAAGCCTGTTTGCCAGGAAAGAAAGCATACCTTATAGCCTACAGAAATTTTCCAGTTGTGAAACAAACACAAACATAAAGGCACGCACATGCATATAAACACCATATCTGAACTTAGAGACTAGATAAAGCCAAGACTCCTAAGCCACCCAAGCTGCTGCATCAAACACATTTAAATTTTCACTATAATCAAATTGCTAAGAATCAAGTCATTGTACTTCACAGTTTTTCTCACTGCACATACATATTTTCTTGTATTATTATCAATATGAATAGACTTTATAATTTTTTGTGTATCAGAGAAACAGGTATAAGAATAACTACCAGGAGAGGTAGTTTTGCAAGAACATAGAAGAACATGGTAATTAAAAACAGAGAGTGGATCTGCTTACAGTTAAATAATTGGATCCTGATAGATTCTCTCTAAACATATGAATCTTTAGCCTAGTGAGGAAACTTCATAGTTCCAAACAAAGAGGTAAGAACCTCTCATGTATGGCTAAAGAGGCTTCAGGATAGCAAGACATTAAAGCTGAATAGCAAATGTCCATTCAGGGTATGTCATCAAGAGGATTTGATGATCTGTGGAAAATACCATGTTTGTCAAACATAAGAGTTGGTTTCAACATTCATGGGTCTTCAATCATATTAACAAATGCTCACCTGCACAGTATCGAAAAGGGAACTTCACGACTTAGAGAGGAGATGTATATTTACGAATGGTGGACACAATTCTCTCCTTATCTCTTGTTGGAAATGCTTCTAACAGGACTCCATCTTTATAGAAGTGAAATAGTGGTACTGCCTGCATAGATGTATTCAGCAGTATGGCCAATTAAAGAAATAATTCAGCAAAATATGAAACTGGTTCAGCTGTTGCTTCACAATAATTTTCTGTCAAATGATTATTAGGGAGAATATGGATGCATGGTACATCAATTTCCATACCTGAATCTTTTTTTTTGGTAATATCCAAACCTGAATCTATTAACCTAAAAATAACACGAGGATAGGATGATGAATACAGAAGGTGGTGTGAACATTAGAGCATAAGTTCACAAGGAAAGAAGGTACGTGAATAATCATGGGCTAGGTTCCATGAATCATATTTGACACCTCCAAGTGCTTTGAATCATATGCCAATAGGATTTTATAAAAGAAGAAGTGATTTAAATGGATTACTTAAAAGAACAAAGATGAAAAAGATAAACCAGTATGTTTATTGTTATTGCAGGGAAGGCAATGAAGGGATGAGGATAAGGTCAAGAAGGAAGAGTGGAAGAAACAAAAAAGAAAATGATGGCAGGAGGGTGGTTAGAGAGTTTGCTTATCAATGTTCCATTTACTAGTCCAATATCATAAGAAAACAGAAACATAGACATCCTGATAGTCATATAAAGCAAATATCCTCATGCATTAAATACTCAGCTATCCACGAGCCAGCTTGATTTCAAGTCAAAATTTGGCTAGAGTGCGGTTTGCTTATTTAGCAAATGTGCTGAGCTAGAGCTAGGCTTAATTTGCTCAAGCACAACTCAATTAATTTCAAAATATGAGTATATGTGAAAAAATTATATATCTAATACATTATTTTCATTATTATTTTATATATAAATATTTTTATAATTACCTTTTAAATTTACACAGTTTATATAGAACAAAATGTATTTTAGCTATCAGTTTTAAGATATAATCAGGATAATTAACCCAAAGTGGACAAATGAAAGTCTTGAAAGACCTTGAGCTATCACTAGATACCAGATCTCTTAAAAGAGCCTCATGAGTAGCTTGATTTTGGCTCGAACTTAAGTGAGCTGGCTTGAGCTTGCCTAAATTATAAAATGAAAAGGCTTCAGGTAGACTGGCTCGCTTGAGCTTGGTTCATATATAACCCTAATCATAGCAAAGTGTAATTTTAGCAAGTGAAATCATAACAAGCTTTGTATGAGAGGAAAAGCGAGATTTGTGCCTTGTTTCTTTCAAGATATTATGATTAATACATCCAAGAAAGAGAGAGAGAGAGAGAGGAGTGAGCAAAAGACAACATTTGGTGCAAAATAGGATATCAAGTAATAAAGAAAGTTTGTGTAGTCTTTGGAACAAGGAGCAATCCTAAATGCATTGGTAAGGTTATTCCATAGCGACAGGGAGGTCATGGAGAAATGCCTCTTCACATGGAGGGGTACCGCATATATTTGACCTTCCCCAAACCCCACAATGACAAGAGCCTCGTGCACTAGGCCACCCTTTTAGTAAGGTCTTCATAACCATCTAAACTAGCAAACTGCACATGCAATGCACATTTAATAAGTATTATGGATCTGACATGCTTTTCTTTCAACTATTCAAAATGATCCATCATGTGACTGCTAAATGTAGAATAAAACCATTTGTCGTTTAGGTCATTTATAGAACAAGGGGTTCAAGTCACCATGCTAATAATGCATTGGTTTTAGCCACCTCCATATTGGCTAAATCTACTCTTTCCTAGGACCAACATGAAGATATTTTTGAGAAGCCAATATGGACAATGGGGTCCTTCACTATTCAACACAATAACAAATGACATGAACAAAGACAAAAAAGAGAAAAAATATTTTCTCATAGATAAACTTCATTGAACAGGCATCTTCCACTATGCGGCAATGAAAACAATGAGTCCTCATCAAATGCAAATTTCAAAGAAAAAGGAAAGAAATCTCTTTCTCCTAAGTTCCATCAAAATGACATATTTCATTGTTCAACACAATATATGGAGGACAAATAATGCAAGACCACAAAAAAGCAAGACAAATAAAAAAATACAAATACAATAAAAATCAAAGGGTAAATTACATAAAAATTCTTCAAAGATGCCAGTATCACAAAAATGGTAAACTCAGTGGTGTAATTTTCATCTTCGCACGTCATAACATCAGACAGCAGTTTTATTCCTCCATATGCCACCAGTATTTGCATGTCATTTACTAAAAATAAATATTAATTTGAAAGTGGACCCCACAAAAGCAGCTATGTGCAGATGCAGAACAAAAAAAAGGGTATTAATATATTGGGGTGTTGAGAATGAAGATACCAATGGATTTGGATGACAATCTGGTCTACATCAGCTATGTCAAACTGGATAAAAATTTTAGAAAATGTCTTGCTTGCCTTCTTCCAACATCCTCCTCTCCCCATTTCTCTCTGCAGCCACTTGTTGGTGACACCTATGCGCTGCCCAACTGCACCATCGGAGCCAATGTTACAGGTGGTGCCAACCCCAAGCTGCCATCCTATCCAATTATGTGCAATCAACTAGTCGCTAGTTTTCCTCATTTTTTACAAGCCCCAATCAATTATTTGGAAGGGCAGTATTTTTCTTTTAGTATCCTGAGACCCATGACCTTTTGACCTTTTGTTACACATAATTTTTTTACTCCATGAAACAATTTCTCTTATCAGACTTGCTTCCACCCATCTATTGAAATTGCTTCCTACTATCTTTTATTTTGAAAGTCATTAAGATTCTTAAACATCAACACTGCTAGCCACAGTTACCAAAAATAAAAATTCTTTTCAAGAGGGGGCCAATACAACACCAACTTGAGATCCTTTGACCATTTTAATGGACAGATCCCAGGCTTGGACTCCTAAATTACCAACTCACAATAGAAATTTTAACTATTTCATATGTTACTTCTCCAACAGCAACTATGATCATAGTGAAGGATATTTTTGGTGAAGCTAATTAAGACTCACTGCAATTTACAAGCATTAATACAGAAGCATTAGATTCATTAACTAATCTGCATCGACTTTGCCAGTAGAATAACTACATTAGCATGGCACAGAACAACCAAATTCTGTCAAAGTTAAAAACTGCTATAGGAGAAATTAGCTTCTAAATGTTACAATTTAAGCATTCAGAAAAATAGTGAATGATAGCAGTGAAGTTAGGCTTTCCAAAGACAAGAAAACTTTCTAAGAAAAAACAGCGTCATTGTCACAAATAAGCATGAGAAACCAGACAAAGGAAATACAATTCTAGATCTGCTATAGATTCGTAGGAAATGGAGAGATAGATAGATAGAGAGAGAGAGAGATTGCACAGGTTGTCAGCGTACAGCTGCTTCCGCTTTTCACTGACATGGCAAGCACCCTCTTTCACCCTTCTCCTAAGATAGGATTCATGTGTTTGAATAAGGCAAGGGTAAGAGAATTTAAAGTAAAACTTAATTATTTAAGAACTTATATAGGGTTATATGAGGTCAGCTTAAGATAACTGACTGTTAGCTTAGCTTAATACAACATGACAGAACATGTAAGTCATAACTAAGCTATAATTTAGTAAAATTAATAAAACATAATATACTTTACATGCAATAACTGGATAAGGAGACCTGCCCCTCGGGCTCAAGGTGTTAATTAAGCAGTGGAGTGACTACTTAGTTTCCTGCCAGATCTTCAAAATATCTGCTTTGCCGACCAGGGCCTTGGAAGGAGAGCTTTCTCAAGGACCAAGGCTGGCCCTCTTGTGGCTTTCAGATGGCATGGATCATCTAGATTCCCAAATACTATAACTATAGTTAAATATTTGATTCATATGAAGGATATAAGTATAGTTAATCTATCTAATTCCTCTTTGACAAGGTTTACCCATTCATGATAGAGGATATCTCTTGAGACCCTAGTAACATACATCGTAACAGATATAAAGGTTATCAGATCATGGAAAGGATCATGGATGATATCAGTGATATATCCAATTCCTTTGTCACTAAGAGTACATATTCACAATAGAAGAAACTTTTAAGAAAACTAATAATAAAGATCCCACAAGTCTAAAGGTTATCCTAATCAAAGACCATGACAAAGCTCTGTCCTATATCCAAGTCTTATATTTCAGCAACACAAAAGGAACACTTAAGATGCAATCACAGGAATAATAATTTAAATTATATTCCTTGCTAGGTTTCTGGAAAGGTTCAAAGCAATAGTCAGTGTAAAAGACGGCATGTTAGGGGGTTCATGATTGTTACTGTAGGTACAGATTTTTACTGGTCTATCAGTCAAATAAATAAGAATAACAAGGATCAAGAGAACCACCTTAATGCGCAGCTGTTCTGCAACTTCAGACTGCTCATCATATTCATCAATAACCTAAGATTTCATGAAAAGGAATAACATCTAGTAAGATAAAGAATAACATGATACATATCATTTATTCGATATATCATGAATCTTAGCCAGTTAATATTTAACAATCATGGGATGTGAAGCAAATTTAAAACTCTATAGATTACTAATCCTATCGCAAGAGAATTGGTACATCCCATTTTTATCCAACAATACCAAAAAAAGGATGCTGTTATAGGAACAATTATATAGCCCGGTATAAACAGAGTTCATTGTCCAGTGAGTACCATATGTTTGCATTTATTGGGTTTTCTTTCAATGATAATGCATTTGCATTCGCAATATCTTCTGTTCAGGTTATTATTATGCATGCATGTTCAATATCTCTTACAAATTTTGGATCATTGATCTAGAGGTAACATTGGTGGGACCATCCTGAACCACCCGATTTAGGGTACTGAACTATACCGGACCATGATGGTTCCAGCTGTTGGATCAAGAAACCAGTGGAAAGGGAGAGGAAAAACGAGAGAGGGAGGAAGGGAAGGAGAGAGAGAGTAGCTAGTGGATGCCGAAACAGGGGTGAGAAAGGGGGGAGAGGGCTTCCAAAGCCCTCTCTCCTTCGTGCATCCAAAGAGGGGCGGATAAAAAAAATAATAAGAGAGTGCAACATGGATGCCAATTTCATTTAAAAATTTTCAAAAAAAAAAAAAGAAAATAATAAATGAAGTTGGCAATCACTGCCAACTTAACTTAAAAAATTAAAAAAATATATATATATAAAGGGGCAGAAGCCTCTGTTCTGATGCACAAAGGGGAGAGCACTTTGAAAGCCCTCTCTGCCCTTCCCTTGCCCTTATTCCAACTACCGCCAAACTATCATAAAAAATCTCAATAAATTTCACAAAACCATGCCAAGATGACATTATTGTTCTCATATTTGTATAGCAAATTGATATTCTGTCAACCCACTAAAGTATATACTCAATATGGTGGAATAAGGGGTACCTATGCAAATAGTGATTTTTGAGGGACAAATATACATTATAAGCTATATTCAATGTCACCGAGACACTGAGCACAGGTGCCAAAGTCTCTAAGCATCCCCAAATATGGAAAACCAATACGTTTGGTATGCACTAGTACCGGCCGGTATGGCAAGCCTTGATTAGGGGCATACCGATCCAAACTGGTCGATTATGAGGACAATTGGTGGTTTGGCTCATTAAGAGGTCCAAAATGGAACAAAACAAGCACAACTACCTTGTCCCACTCGATTCAGAGTGATTCCAGCCCCTTACCCTTTTTCCTTCTTCTTTCCCATATTCCTTATTTCCTTCCTTACGTTCTTTCTTTTTCTTCTCCCTTTCTTTCTTTGTTTCCCGGTTCTTCTCCCTTTTTCGAGTTACCAGTTCTACCTTCTTCCTTCAAACTGTCCCTTTCCCCCATTATCATTGCAGTTAGCTCATCTTCACATCACCAACTCTCTGGTAAGTTTATCCCACCACATGCAATCATCTGCCTATGAACCTCAAATCCAACAATCCACATGATCCACCAAATTATTCTGAATATAGCTCCAACAACTTGTACTTTTCTTAAGCCCTCTTCAGGAGTACTTTGCAAGTCACACTAAGTTGCCCCTCCCAACCAAGTTCTCTTTGTCTTTTTTCCAAACATCTCATCTACTTCCTCTAGGTTAGCTCGTTCTTTAGTTTCGTAGATAAAGATTTGCCATCATGTGCAAAATTAGTCGCCATAAGACTATGCTCACTGAAATCTAAATGAAAAGAATCAAGACAGGAAGGAAATGCACCTGGCACTCGTACAATTCCATGAGTCTAAGCATAACTAATTGAGGCATTTTTATTCACCTAATGGTAAAAGCACAATATTCCTTTTCATATATGAAGGTATAGGAAGAACTACACCTGCAAAATTACAATTGTCAACTACTTTATATAAAAGAAATATATACAACATCACATCACAAAAAAAATCAATATATAAAGAAAAGGGAGCCGCACTCACATTATGCTTTAAGAAGACCACATCAGCTTCTCGATCACCAGAGCCTTTGCACAATTTTGCAAAGCCTTGTTCTATGTACTTGCAGCTGCCACAAGATGTGCGATAGAAATCCACCACAACGAGCGAACCGGTCTCTTTTGCCTTGTCCAGTATCCTCCGGAATTCTTCTTCCGTCTTAAATTCTCTGACACAATCAACCGGACAGAGCTCGGCATCGTCTTCGTCATCATCAACTGCTTCTCCTAGAGCTCCATTCAATTCTTGGCTGTTTTGGACGGCATTAAGGTGGCAATTGGTCTTGTTTCCCCTCTCCGCCAGTTTCAGATGTTTCAGGATCGGAAAGAATTTGGTACGGGATTGGAATCCCGAATACGAGAAGCCGGATAACAGAGGAGGAGGAGGAGGAGAACCAGAGTTTTGTGGTCCAAAAGGAAGTGGCAGAGCACTGGGAGGTGAGTTCGGATGGAGGGAACAACATGTAATCATGGCCGTTGTTGCATATAGTTACTGCAGCATAGGAGTTTGGGATCTGTACGAGGATTTATTTGGGGTCTTCAAATCTTATACGCACTTTTAACTCCAAACTATGAGCATATGCAGAGAGTGAGGAAAAAACGAGTGAAAGGAGTAGAGATGGAGGACATCAGTCGATCATACAGACGAGGAGAGTAAGTCGATGAATACCACACTGGGGTGATGGTTTTGCTCCAAGAAGAACACCCTTGTGGCTGTGGCCGTGGCTGTGATAAATATCGCATTTGGGAGGAAAAGTCGCGCACCAAGAGGCGAAACTTTTGTGGCTGTGATAAATGTCACGCGCGATGCGGTGGGGCTCAGCCGTTTCCGCAAACGGGAAACAAGCCAGGCTACAAACGTGGAAAGACATTTGCTTCTCATCCCGGATTTCGATCATCTTGGTCGCAGGAGAAAACAATATATAGGATTTTTATAAAAAAAACCACAGAGAGAGAGAGAGAGGGGGGGGTAGGAAAAACCCCGGAATTTTTCCCATCTCCTCTCTCTTCCATGGATCCACACCTCAGCAGCCCCGTCCTTTCTCTCCAAGGCCGATCCAAGATTTTTTCTCCCCCCATAAGAGAAATTCCAATAATATGGCCTCCGTATTGCATGCACCAGATGCAATTGGACCGCGTCAAATCCCACGGTGGATAACACGCCACGCTACCCCTATCCACCGTGCATATGCTTCGGCATTTGCCCTGGATCACTTGCACCTGGTGCACGCAATAATTTCTCGTGTATATGAGCTTCTACGGCTGCTCAGTCACGGTCCCAATGGGCAACCGGTTCCCTACTTTTTCTTGCAGCATCTCATGGCTTTTTTATCAACAAATGTTTCTCTTTATCTGTCTCCTTATAGTTATACGTATACTCTTTTGGTCTTCACTTGGACTATTGGTCTTCTTTCCATCTCAGCTGTATACACATGAGGCTTTTTGTTTATCTTTGTTGGCTGTTTTGTTGGCACATATTTATATTCGTTTTCTCTTTTGTACTTCTAATTCAATTTAGCAGGCCTGCTGGGCCACTCTCGTGATTGGTACAATTTGTATTACTTTATTCTAACTATGCCAGTTTCTATCCTTTTATCCCCCCCCTCCCCCCCCCCCCCCCCCCACAAAAAGAAAAAATCTGTCATTAATAGAATAATATTTAAATTAGCATCATTCAGAATTATTTCATAGTATTTCTAACGAATTTATGTTGTTCTTGAGAAGTTCCATGTTCCCCCATAGAATAATGCCAAATATTTGTGCTATGTATGGCTTTGACAATAATAGAATAGTACTTAATATGGCATTAATTAAAATTATTTTATAGTATTTAAAATGAGTCACTTTTCTTTTTATGAAATTCTATATTAGGCATCAGCTAATAAATGAGGGGCCACTCTATTTTGCCTTATTATGACTTAGTGTGAAAGTAGAATATCTTTGCAATTATTTGTGCTATTTAAACACATGTTTTAGATTGCAAAATAATAATAATTACTACAATATATATATATATATATATATATCAGAATATATTAGATATATGATACGGCATGAATGAATCTTATTTGGGATGGAGTAGTTTCTTAAATAAAATATTATATATTTATTTTTAAAATAATACTATTCTATAGGATAAATGTCATTATTTTTGACCATTTAAGTTAATACGCGCCAAACTAGAAGTGGCAAGAGCCATCCATCCGATCCATGAAACACTCCACCTCGATTTGTGTGAATTCAATCTTTCCCCGGATGTTCGCTGCTGGACGGATCATGCATCCAAGCCTATCTCCCCTCGCTCACCTCCTCCCAACTACCCGCAACCCCTCCCATTAAATTACCAACACACAGCGAAGGAAGCGTCCCATTAGACCCATACCTCTTGCAGTCACCGTCGCTCGCCGTCCAGAAAGAAAGAACGAAGCAAGTAAAGGGGAGAAGAGATGGACGGATCGTCGAGCTCCTTGAAATCGGCGGCTCTCTTGGAGCAGATGAAGCTCCATCTCGCCTCCGACGCCGGCAAGGATCTCACCAAGAAGATCGGCCTCGTCTACCAGCTAAACATCGCCCCCAAGGTCTCCCCTTCCCTCCCTTTCCCTCCCTTCAAACCCTAACTCTAACCCTAATTCTGAATTCCTTTCTCGCTTCGCTCCGCAGAAGATTGGGACGGACGAGGAGATCTATGTCGTCGACCTCAAGGAAGGAAAAGTCACCAAAGGTCTCGCCTTTATCCCTCTTCCGTTCTATCTTAGAGCAATTCGCCCTTGCTCTCACCGATTTTTTTTTTTTGATGCTGGAATTGTATTCTTTTAGGTCCGTATAAGGGGAAGCCCGACGTGACGTTCTCGTTCACCGATAATGATTTCCTATCGATCGCAACCGGGAAGATGAACCCACAGATTGCGTTTATTAGGTGATGGGAATTAGAGTTTCTTTGGGGATTTGGTCATGTTTGCTGAGCGTGTTATTTTTGGTTAGAAGGAAAGTTCTGTTACTGAACTACTAATCCGTTTATTTTGATATTTGTTTGCTGCAGGGGTGCAATGAAGATCAAGGGCAGTATCAGTGCCGCACAGAAATTTACCCCGGATATTTTCCCAAAGCCTTCAAAGCTTTAAATGGGAACATATGTGCCCTTCACCGATTGTTATCTGATAAAGCGATGTTTTTTCTACATATATGTAGTTATGTTATGATAAAAAGGACTTGCCTGGTATTACTTGAACACAATTGAAGGTTTCTTCTTTTCATGAATAAGGATAAGTGTTATAAATGTTTAACAATTTCGATTGACTGTTTAGTGATATTTTGATTCTTTTCTTATGCACCCATATTATAACTAGTCTGAGCTGAGGTGTTCTGTTAAATTTTCTTTGATGATTTAGTTCTTTGGTGGCTGAGCATTAACACGCAGTTTAAACATTTATCCTGGTCATTCTTTTAATCAATTGGGAGACATGCGATCAATCAAGTCTACAATTCCTAATCTTTAGTGTGTTTACTTTGTTCGTTCATGTCCTTTGAACTTTCTTTACTATTATGAGACTTCTCAGATGCAATTCTGCCTTACAACTTTGTTTCATAGTTATCAGTTATTGTAGCTTGTAAGGTATTTGGTAACTGAATCTTTCAACTCAGAGCATTTAGTATTTATGATTTATCTTTTTTGTCACAAAATATGTTTATTTGAATGAAGGATGCAAATTTATTCTAGTGTGCTAGTAATAACATGGGTTGCATTGCTTTACTTTGTTCTCACCTTCTGTCCCCTGCAAAGCTTTTTTCTTTTTTTCTGTTAGAAAGATTTGATTAAAATGGAATTGAATTATAATTATAGGGATATAAAGGTCAAAGATGGAAGTGACTAAGAAAAGGGTAAAGATGCACTGACAAAAGACACGATGAAGTGTACAAAACCAAGCCATAATATGACTGAAGAGCCTCTGGAGTTCCATCTATACCTTAACTTCAATTCTGTCAGCCCATAAATAATAACTGTGATAGTTGTCTGTTCTTTTGGCTATAATGGTCATCATTTCCTCTGCAGCCTCAAAGGTTTTTAGATCCTTAAGGGTGCAGCAATAGAAGCTAGGGGAGCATTAAGAAAAGGGTTCTTTCTCTAATACATACATATTGTTTTGAGGGTCTGTTTAATAACTATGAAGTGCAGAAGACATTCCTTCAAAAAAGAAGAAAAAAGAAAAAAAAAAAAAAAAAAAGCAAGTGCAAAGGACATCTTCTAGTGCCAACTGAAGATAGATGTCCTTTTTCCTTCTTTAATATGTCTATTGTTAGAAATTTTTTCATATCACAATGCCCTTTTTGCCCTTTGTGTTAGTATGCTCCAAACACGGGGATATGAAATAATATTCAGTTGTGCTTGTTGGTCTCCTAATAGACAATCCAATGCTATTGTTCCCTGTGTTTCATTATGTTCCAAACTAGGGGATAAGGAGCACTGAAGTAGTATTCATTTATTCATGTTGATCTTTCTTTACATGCCACCTTTCAAAGAGTTTGAGTCCAAACTGACTAAGACAAAGGGAGTAACTTGACATTGTGCAAAGTTTGCATCAAGAATATTGATGATCTACAAAAGAATTAATTTTTGACAGTTTATGTTATTTAATAAGTTACTAGTTTTCAGAGGATTTGTTTTGCTAATAACTTTCATTATTGAATTTTTTTTTGGAGGTTGACACCAAGGTTTGTTGAACTAGTACCGGGGCTTGTATGCACTGGCAACTGGTTTCTTCCCTTCATCTAATATAATGCTTGACATTTTCACATGATGTGCCTGATGTTTATATTGCACCACCACATGAAGTGATGTGATATCCTATATTCTGTGCATTAGATCACAACATTATCTGTGCTTTTACTCATATTGTGGATAGATTGTATGTTACATAGTGTACATGAACTTGATGTATGCACCTCCTTTGAAAGGTGTCATAGTATATTTTAAGTCCTTTTTATTGTATATCTCAGGATTATTTTTCTAATGAGATATAGGTTCACAACATTTCTCACTCAGTTTTCAAGAATCATGGTGAAATGTTTCGGATGATATTGGTCTCATTTAAAAAAAAAAAAGCAAATATACATTGTATATATCTGTTTGAGTCAAAAGAATTATGAATGTAAACTGTTCAGCATTATATATCCTTTTGCACTCATTTTCTCTACTTTGGAGCTTGTATGCAAAATAATGTAGAGTTAGTTGATATAGGCAAGTAAGGTGGTTGGATGGAGTGGATAAATGCTTCTAGGGTTTTGTGTGAACTTCACATAAGCTTGCTTTGTAGCCTGTAGGGAAAGTATTAGGTGAGAATTACATGGCCAGAAATAATTTGTGATCTAGAGATTTGGATGACAGACCGTCTCCCAAAAAAAAAAAAAAAAGGAAGAAGCAAAGCATAAACAAGTGAGTCATGGCTTCTTTGCATGACTAGAAAGCATAGTTGTCATACCTGGACCAGGCGTGGTGAATGAGCTGGTTCAATGACTAAATCTCTATTTCAATTGGTAGAATTGATGTTTATTAGAAAAAATTATAAATAAAAAAATTATTGAAAGATAGGTAATAATCAAGAAAATATAAAATCTAATTACTTTTTTCAATTTTAAATAGCAAAAGTTTGAAAGTCTATTGCTTATCCAAAAACAATACACACCTAAAACTATCTGTACAATTCAAATAGCACTCCGAAGCCGTGTTTAAAACTTAGAATATTTTGATGAACTGATAAAGAGGGAGGGTCAACCTAAATCAATCCATGATATAATGATGATGTAACAAATATATTAATTATTTGTATAAAATTCTAGATAAAATTTGATCTATACACAGAATTATAGATAAGTAGAACTCAATATTTCTATGAAAGCTATTACCATATTATGAATTAATTATTTCTATAGATGCACTAGAAGTGTAAAGAGAACTGAAACTACAAGATGGTATAGATTGGTTCATGGAGTTGGTGATAAGCCACGAAAGAATGTGGTTAGATATGGGTGGGGACAGGGGAGGGAGGGGACAGGGGAGGGAGATAGGGGATTCTAGGGAGAGTAGATGAGTGGAGAGAGACAGGAGGGACTAGGGGACGGAGAGAGTTAAGAAGTTATAGATAAAAGGGTCATGGAGAGAGGGGGGCGAGCGAGGAGGAGGGGATTTTTCCTGCTGATGGCATTGAGATCCAGCTGCTATCATTGGGCTCTCTAGTAGTAGCAATGGTGAGGAAAAAGGGGACAGCCAAGAGGGACACCAGGGTGGACTGCGTAAGGTTGGGACGAAAGAATGGAGGAGGTTGGAGGGGACTTTAACGATGTGCGTGTGTGTGTGTGAAAGAGATAGGCATGCTGATGCTTGTGGGGCGTTCAGCTGCTGGCAGCTTCTGGCGTCCATTGATAGCATGAATCAGAGGAAGACTTAGAGATTGAGACTTGAGAGAGAGAGAGAGACTCAATTTGGCTTCTAGTATCAGGCATCCATCATCTGCCAGTCATCCATTGCTCGACAATCACTGGTGCTGTGAAGGAAGTGGAGAGAGAGGAATTTAGTCTATCTATTTGGGATGATATCGTTTCTCAATCCCCTGATTTGAGCTAAACTTTAATGTGTTGGAAAACTGGCCGGTTCATAAGAACCCATTCTGATTCAAATGAGTCATCAGTTCAACTAGCAGTTCTTCTGGTAAAATATTAGCAATTTTTCAAAGAAATGATTTCAAGGGTCTATTCAGACTGCATACCTGACCTGTTGGCAATTCAAGAGGTTAAATTGATTGGTTTGCTCCAGATTTTGAAACATTGCTCCAAATATCAAAGAAAAATCCACCAAAGAAACCACATAATCAAGAAAAAAAGAAAAAAATAAACTACGAAGAGAGGAAAAGAAAGAGAGTTGGGGCGTTGGGGAGATTGGAGGTTGGGGATATGGGAAGATAGCCAGCATTGATGATGTCCCTGACATTGACATCATCTTTGCTTTAGTGCCAGTGACGAACACTCGTATGAAGAGAGGAAAGATCGTTGGCCTTATAGGTGTCCTAGGTGACAGGATTGATGACCATAACTTGGAGAGGAGGGACATTGTCTTTGACCAAAGCATCCCCTCCAGCGACAAATTCAGCAGAGAACTCTTAGAAACACATCTTAATCCCTCTCCTCTTTGTATAAGCACTACGAAGAAAGGGTAGGGTTTAATACTTTTTTTTTTTTTAATATAATTTTGAATTATTTGTTTGTGTATGAAATGGCTCTAATGTCTGTCTGGTTAGTACGATCAATGATAGGTTACGAGCAAACTTGTCTTTAGGCCTTGGTGTGATAACCGATCATCCTTAAAAATTTGCCAGAATTGCTGGTTTGGTAGAAATCCAGCTGATTCAGATTGAAATTTGGTGAATCGTGTACTTACCTGGTTAAAGTATGAATTTGGACTGGACAAGGGGTCTGTTCGCTAGCTCTCAGGTCCAGCTGGTCAGCCTTCTCTGACTCTGGTTGCGATGCTTCAAAATATAACACAACTGGAGTGAACTTCATCAACAGGTTTCAGTTTTAAAGTTTTATGAACATGGAGAAATTCTACACGGAGATTGTGAGAAGAATATGATAAGGTTTTTGCAAATAGAAAGAACGATATAGTGTTTAATATGTCATGAAAGCTAGAGAAAGAACGTGGTCGGAGGTCCTGAGATTGAACTCCAAGGTTTTCATTGATATGGTAGGAACGAATGACAAAAAAGGATTAGGTCCAACGGGAGGTTTGAACTGAAGGTTGTGATCTCATCAATGAAAAGTTGTTGGGTGAATCATAATGCTTCTCACGGAGAAGGAGGATGTTTGATTTAGAAAAAAAAAAAAGGCCTTATGCAGAAGAATTATGATGTGACTAATTGAGAGAGGATCAATACGTGAGTGTGATATCACCAAAAGGGTGGCTAGAACGCATGCTCTGCCTCTGCTCAAAAATAAATGAAGACCCATGTTTTGGATTGCAGCTGAATCTGGCTTTGCATATAAGCACAGGATTTGCATCAAAATACAATGGAATCTTGTTGGTTTAGAAGCCTTCATTATGTTGCTTGATTAATTAGAAACCTACTCTCATTAGACTCCGGGAGGTGTTGCAGCGGCACGTTCTCAGTCCACTGATACCTAGAGTTTAATGGACGAGCATATTCTCGGGCATGGTATGGAAGTATCCATTTTGGATGATGGAAAGTTGTATGTAAGCTACAAGTTCAATTGAAAGGGACCTTTCTAATAAAATTATAAAATATCTTTCTCAGTTCATCATACTCGATAACACGGTCAAGCAGTACTCACCTGCTCCTCCCTCCATTATAAACTTGTGATATTTGCCTCATATCAAATTGTTCATCCCAGTAGAACAACAAGAAAACCAGCTTCTTAACGTACATTACGTTAATAGAGTGATCGAAGAAACTGGATTATTGAATACGAAGCTATAAAACAAACAATATATAAAATTCCAGATCTTGGTAAGATGAGCTAGTTTCCTTGAATCTGTCATAGATCCCTACTTTCTTAACTCGTGTTGCTGGGACAAACATGGAGATAGGGCTGGAAATGGGGCCGATGCGCCTAGGTAAGAATGATAAAGATGGCAGAAGAGTCAAAGCCGAAAGATTGAAGCCCCGCATATCACGGCCCCACCTAATGGTGCTTGCCCAGTGTGATAAGACGGTGAAAGGAATAACATGCAGATGAAATGAATGGGCAGGGGAAAACAGAGAAGCTAAGAGGGTGACAGGAATAACATGCAGGTGCATAAGAGTGCTAGCATCTACATCAAAGAGAAAAAAGAGCAAACAACGGTGTCTGCCAAAATTTTTCTCCTTCGAGGGAGGGCAAGAGCTTTAAATTCCTATAGTAGCTGCAAACATGGTCCCCTACCTTTCTTTCTTTATATGCCAGGTGAAGTGGGATGATATGGCAAGGCACATTTTGATCCTTGAAAAAAGAATAATCAACCACTGCTACAAGTACCGCAAATACGAAAAAACCTACACCTACCTCGTAAGAGGTGAAAAATACATTGGCAATTCTTGCAAAATATCCAATTTTATTTCTATCTCGTAACAACAGCTGGTTTGCTGATCCTGTTATACCTATTATAGCCCAAGTCCAAGCCCACGACATCAAGATCCAAGCCCAACAAAAAAAAAAAACAGAGTAAAAACCGGGAAGAAGACTCCCGATAGGAGGCTTCTTCTCCGGTGAGACCCAAGCATATTGGGAGTCCTAGGACCTCTCGAAGTCCTAGGACCCTCTATAAGAAGGTCTCCCCTCTCCTTAGAATCGACCATCGGCCTCCTCCCTCTCTCTTTCTCCCCGTTTTCCTCGATCGGAGCCGCGGACATTGTTGGGTTTCTCGCCGGTGAGGTCACCGGAGACCGGGGTGAGCCTTCCTCTCCTTCCTCTCTTCCTTTCCTTTCTTTCCGTATTTTTGCTTGAGGCTACCGGCGACGAGTGTCGCCGATTTTTGGTCGGAAAAAGACCCCTGTTTTGGGCCATTTTTTCTTGGATTTTCCGGTGCCGGCGATCGAAATAGACCGCCGGCCCTGCTCCTCCGTAACCGGGGGAGCAATCTCCCTCTGCCGCAGCGGCCGCGGCCTGAACGGCCGGCCAATGAAGGACCACGCCGGTCCTCTGTTCCGGTGCGGGAAGGGCCGAGAAGAAGAAGAAGAAAAAGAAGAAAAGGAAAAAGAAGAAGAAGAAAAATAAGAAAAAGAAGAAAAAGAGAAGAAAAAAAAAAAGAAAAGAAAAAAAAAAGGGGGCGGAGAGAGAAACTCTCTTTGCTCTCTCTCTCTCTCTCTTTTTAGATTTTAGGATTTACGAAATTAATTAATTTTAAAAAAAAATAAATTAGCAATAAAAATAAAAATATAATTAGGGTATCCATGGATTAGTTCGAAAACCCTGGATGCTGTCGACAAATTGATCCTCGTGGGGACTTTAGATTTTAACAATTTAGTTATTTTTAATTCGATGAAATTTTGATTTAAAATATGATATTTGACGTATCAGGTTCAGAGAAGGATTTTCGAGATTTCTAGAATTTCTAGTTTGGATTTTTTTTTGAGGTAAGTAGTGTTTACTTTTACTGAATTTATCTGGTAAAATTATGAATTAAATAAATTTATGCATGCTTGTGATTGAAATTATTTATTGAAATAATTATTGAAATTATTTATGATTAAAGTTAATTGTAGAAAATTATTTACGATTGAAGTTATTTGTTGAATAACTATTATGATGATGTATGATCATAAAGAATGATATGATTGACTTGATTCAAATATCATTTAATTATATTATTTTTGAAAATAATATATGAATTGGAAGACAATATGAAATTGACAATCTGACTGTGTTGAGAACCCCGCCAATGGGAGCATATACGTTGGCAATTGACTGTCCTGAGGGTTTATGTCGCCAGCGAGACCAGCGACATGTCGTCAGAGAGACCAGCGACAAAACCGCCAGCGAGACCAGCGGTTCCAAAGGACTTGGCTGCCAGATGATTCGCAGCTCACCGCAAGCAGATACGCGGTATTATGACCCTGCCACAGGGATAATGTGGTCATAGTCATGGTTGGTAAGAAGAACTTAAGAAATTGATGAATTTAAGATGAAAAGCATAATTGAAAATTATGATGAATTGATTTTTATATATGATTGACAGTATGAATATGATTTCATGAAATTACATATTGATTTGTTATTAGTAAATTGATATGCATAATATTATTTGCCTGATTTATTCAGTTAAAGGTATACACTGCTTACTGGGCTATTTAGCTCATGATAAGTTTTATATTTTTCTTACAGATCCAGAAAATTAGCATGATGCGGGATTTCGGTTGGGAGAGCGATTAGAGATGGAGTTAGCTCATTGATTTAGGATTTTTCTCAGAATTTATTTAAGACTTTTAGTTTTATTTTTAATATTGACTTTGTCAGACAGTTACTTTCTTTTGAACACTGAGTTTTGATTTGTTATTTGAACTAAGGTTTGATTATTAAATATTAAAAAATTTATTTAACTGTTTGTGAAGATATCATGATGAGATGCCTTGCATGCTTATGGGAAAAGTATTCTATAAGTATGCGGCGGTTGCCATGACCCTCGATTCAAATCTCGGGTCGGGGGTATGACAATTAATATGGTATCAGAGCATAAGTAGATAGATAGAGACATGTAGAATAAAGTGAGCGAGTGATGGGTAGACATTAGGAAATTGAAAGGTTAGCTATGATGATTATGATTTGACTTGTCACAAGTTATAACCTTATTAAGGATAAGTTATTATCTCAAATCTAATATAGGTCAATATGCCTCCACGACGAGCGAGGAATACTCAAGGAGCGGTAGGAGGGACATCAAATTCACGTGGCGATAATACTCCCCAATTAAACAGCGGCACAACTCAGCAGGAGGGAATCTGTTGGGTGGATGTCTGACCAGGACACCACCTCCCAAGATCCTTTTAGTACCACGCGATACAACAGGAAGAAAGAAGAAACAAAACAAAAGAAAAAACAATCAGAATACGTGGATCAGCCACAAAAGGGCTCGCCTCCACGGGGCATGCAAACTTCACTATGAAAAAAAAATTTTACAAGAGGAGACCTCACCCTCAACCCTTGTACACCCAATTCTCTCTCACCTGAAGTTTCCCTCACAAAAGCTCTCTCTCTCTTGAAGACCCCTCTGAACCCCTGAAGAGCCTGGCGACCGCTGTCCAAGAACCTCCTGCTCCTTCTCTCACAGCAACCTCATGCCTCTCTCTCTCCTCTGGTTCGTACGGCGGCGAGAAAACAACCACAGCTCTTCTCTGTTCGTCTCAGGCCCTTTTAAAGGGTTAAACGATGCTTAAAACATAATTAGAGAGGGATTAGGAGACCTAAACAAAGCCAAAAAATCCCCTGGACCGTCGGATCAAGACCGAGAGCCCTCTGGACCCTTAGATCGCGCTCCAGTCCATGGAATAGTGCCGTGGACCGTGAGAAACGCGTGGGAAACGCCCACGCGGTCCACAGGCCGCGCCGTGGACCATCCGGTCCACGGTGGATCAAGGCAAGGGGGCCAGCAGGCCGCTTGCCTGGGCCGGCCCGCGCGCGTGGGCCTGGGCCGTGCCTACGCGCGGGCCTGTGCGCGCGGGCTTGGGCCGTGCCTGCGCGCGGGCCTGCGCGCGCCTGGGCCGTGCGCCCGGCCTGGGCCGCGCGCCCGCCTGGGCCGCGCGTCCCGCGCGGGCCTGGGTCGTGCGTCCCACGCCCCGCCGCCTGCGGCCGCGCCTCTGCCGCCCGCCGGCGGTCCTCCGCCGCCTCGATTCTCGTACTGACTTCAAAAGCTCGTATCTCCTTCATCCGAGCTCCGTTTCGGGTGATCTTGATCTCGTTGGACTCCATTTTTTGCCGTGAACCTCGCTGTGGGCTCAATGTGGGATGAATCTCGAGGCATCAAATCCTAACAGAATCCATGATCCTACCGAAAATACTCCGACAGTACAGGAGGAGCCGAACATGACTCAACTAATGTAAACTCTGATCGGAGTAGTTCAAACACAACAGCAGTTACTTCAACAACAACATGCACAGCCACATCAGCATTTTCCACCGACACTTGGACATGGAGAACATCCGATGCAGAGAAACAATATCATCGAATTTAAGAAGCTAGCTCCTCCAGCCTTCAAAGGGACCATCGAGCCACTGGAAGCAGATAACTGGATTATAAAAATGGAGAAGGCTTTCGCCGTACAAGAATGCCACGATGAAGAGAAGATCTGATATACAGTATATCTGTTATAAGGCGAGGCATACAACTGGTGGCATATACTGGAACAAAAATATGAGCACGATGGGATACCACTCACTTGGGAGAGATTTCGAGATGAATTCTTTGACAAGTATTTTTTTCGAAGTGTCAGAATATAGAAAGAACATTAGTTCATTCACCTGAGACAGGGAAACAGATCCGTTGCAGAATATGAAGCTAAATTCATGGAATTAGCCAAGTTTGTTCCAAGATTAGTTGAGATTGAGCAAGATAGAGTACACAAATTTGAAATGGGACTGAAGATAGAAATCAGAAAACAGGTTGTACCCTATGAGCTAACTACCTATGCCTCAGTTGTGAACAAAGCTCTAATAATTGAGAGAGAAGTTAATGAAGCTCATGCGGAGCGAGAACGGAATCAGACGAAGAGAAATAGGTTTAGTGGAACTTAAGGATGAAATCAGAACAATAAGGCTCCAGCAAAGAAGCCAGCAATTGATAAGAATCGTGAGAATGAGGCAGCTAGATATTCGAGATGCGGCCGAAGAGAGCATGAGACTTCTAATTGCCCATGAAATACTGGTTCGTATTTTAGATGTGGACAGAAAGGACACAAGATTGCAGATTGCCCCCAGATGTATGAAAATAGATCAACACAAGCAAAGGACGAAAGTCAAAGGCCGAAAACTCAAGGAAGAATCTATGCACTCACACAACAGGATGCTCAGGCCTCCAATGCTGTGGTGACAGGTACCATTCCTGTATCTGGTATTCATGCTTCAGTTTTGTTTGATTCTGATGCTACACACTCCTTTATATCCACTACTTTTATTAGACAACATGATATAGGTTGTGAACCCATGAAAACCAAATTATATGTTGAGACACCAGTAGGTGGTATTTTGAGTACTGAAAGTGTGTGCAAGTCCTGTAGTATCAAGATAGGAGAAAGAGAATTACCGACAGATTTGGTGGTCCTGGATATGCATGATTTCGATGTCATTCTAGAAATGGATTGGCTGGCTACTTATCATGCCTCTGTGGATTGTCATGAAAAGAGAGTGAACTTTCACATACTGGAAGAATTAACTTTTAGTTTTGAGGAAAGTACAGGAACCACCCCCCACGTATTATTTCATTTGTGCAAGCTAGACAGATGATAAGAAAGGGATGTAGAGGTTACCTAGTATCAATAAAGAATAAAGAACATGATAAATTGAAGTTACAGGATATTCCTATCGTAAATGAATTTTCGGATGTATTCATTGATGATTTAGTCGGACTACCATCAGATAGAGAAATTGAATTTACTATTGAGTTGGCACCCAATACCAGTCCGATTTCTAAAGCTCCTTACAGAATGGCCCCTATAGAGTTAAAGGAGTTAAAAGATCAATTACAGGATTTATTGGATAAAAGTTTTATAAGGCCTAGTGTATCTCCTTGGGGAGCTCCAGTCTTATTTGTGAAGAAGAAAGATGGTAGTATGAGACTTTGTATCGACTATAGAGAATTGAATAAAAATACTATCAGAAATAAGTATCCTCTACCTCGAATCGATAATTTGTTTGATCAGTTGCAAGGTGCACAAGTTTTTTCTAAAATTGATCTTCGGTCAGGATATCATCAGTTAAAAATTAAAACAGAGGACATACCAAAGACTGCATTTAGAACTCGTTATGGATATTATGAATTTTTAGTGATGCCTTTTGGGTTAACCAATGCTCCAGCAGCCTTTATGGATTTAATGAACAGAATATTCAGATCTTATCTTGATAAGTTTGTTGTTGTATTTATTGATGATATCTTGATATATTCAAGAAGTAAATTGGAGCATGAAGAATATTTACGGTGTGTACTACAAATATTGAGGAAAGAAAAATTTTATGCCAAATTTAAGAAGTGTGAATTTTGGTTGGACAAAATAGCCTTTTTAGGACACATCGTATCTAAAGATGGAATTTCTGTGGATCCAGCAAAAGTGGAAGCTGTGATGCAGTGGAACAAACCTGCAAATATTTCTGAGATTCAAAGTTTTCTGGGAATGGCAGGATATTACAGACGATTTATAGAAGGATTCTCCCGCATAGCTGCACCCTTGACTCGTCTTACTCAAAAAGGGGTTAAATTCGAATGGACTGAAGATTGTGAACAGAGTTTCCAAGAATTAAAATAACGTTTAGTTTCGGCCCCTATCCTTACTATACCAACAGAAGATGAAGGTTTCACAATATATAGTGATGCATCTAAGAAGGAACTCGACTGTGTATTGATGCAATATGGTAAGGTAGTAGCCTATGCCTCAAGACAATTGAAACCATATGAACAAAATTATCCGACACATGATTTGGAATTAGCTGCAGTGATTTTTGCCCTAAAAATTTGGAGACATCACTTATACAGTGCGCAGTGTGAAGTATTTACAGATCATAAGAGTTTGAAGTACATTTTTACATAGAAAGAATTAAACATGAGATAGAGAAGGTGGTTAGAACTATTAAAGGATTATGATTTAACAATCCATTATCATCCGAGAAAAGCTAATGTTGTTGCTGATGCCCTTAGTAGAAAATCTGTGGAAAATATGGCAGTTTTAATCACACACCAAAGTTAATTATTGGAGGATATAAGGAAACTGAAATTAGACATCCGAATATATGACTCAACAGTACGGTTAGCCAACATGAGGGTTCAGCCAACACTCATTGAAAGAATTTCAGTTGCCCAGAATGATGATCCACAACTAATAAAAATAAGAAATTCAGTGGAAGCTGGTGTTCAATCTGAATTCAAGATACATGAAGATGGTTCGTTAAGGTTCGAAAACAGGATTTGCATACCCAACGATTCAGTACTCAAGCATGAAATATTTCAGGAGGCACATCAGACCGGTTATACAGTTCATCCGGGAGGTACTAAGATGTATAGAGACTTAAAAGAAATGTACTGGTGGAATAATATGAAGAGAGAGATCACTCAATTCGTGGCTCAATGTTTGGTGTGTCAACAAATTAAAGCTGAACATCAGAGACCGACGGAACTACTTCAACCTCTTGATATTCCAGTATGGAAGTGAGAACATATCACTATGGATTTTGTAACTGGACTACCGAAGACTCCTAGTAAAAATGATGCAGCCTGGGTGATTGTGGACCGATTGACAAAGTCTGCACACTTTCTACCAATTAGAGTTGGATTTACCTTGGAAAGACTAGCAAAGTTATATATGAAAGAAATTGTAAGGCTACATGGAATTTCAGTGACCATCGTATCGGATCGAGACACCAGATTTGTGTCACAGTTTTGGAAGAGCTTACACAAGGCATTAGGAACAAAATTGAACTTCAGTACAGCTTTTCGTCCACAGACTGATGGTCAGTCAGAGAGAACTATTCAGATCTTAGAAGATATGTTGAGAACCTATATTTTGGATATAAAAAATTTATGGGATGAGCATCTACCTTTGATTGAGTTCGCTTACAATAACAGTTATCAGGCTAGCATTGGAATGGCACCTTACGAAGCTTTATATGGTAGAAGATGTCGATCACCGATTCACTGGGATGATGTTGGTGAGCGAAGAATATTGGGTCCCGAACTTGTTCAACAAGCAGTCGAGAAGATTCAATTAATTAAAGATCGACTTCAGGCAGCACAAAGCAGACAGAAAAGCTATGCAGACAACAGGAGACGAAAATTAGAATTTCAAGTCGGTGACCATGTGTTTCTCAAAGTATCTCCTTCAAAAGGAATCTCAAGATTTGGCATTCGTGGCAAATTGAATCTCAGATATGTGGGTCCATTTGAGATTTTGGAAAGAATTGGTGAGGTGGCTTATCGACTTGCCTTACCCCCTTCACTTGTAGAAGTACATAATGTTTTTCATGTTTCTATGTTAAAGAAATATTTACCAGATTCAAGTCACATCGTGGAACTTGAACCAGTACAAGCTAGGAAGGATCTAACATATGAAGAATATCCGATACGGATCGTAGACCGTAAAGAACAGGTGCTGAGACATCGCAACATTCCTTATGTCAAGGTACAGTGGAGTCGACATTCAGAAAGAGAAGCTACTTGGGAGCTAGAGGAAGAAATGAAGCCAAAATATCCCCAGCTCTTCGAGACTACAGGTATGAAAAATTTCGAGGACGAAATTTTTTTTTAGGGGTGAAGAATGTTATAGCCCAAGCCCAAGCCCACGACATCAAGATTCAAGCCCAACAAAAAAAAAAACAGAGTAAAAACCGGGAAGAAGACTCCCGATAGGAGTCTTCTTCTCCGGCGAGACCCAAGTATATTGGGAGTCCTAGGATCTCTCGAAGTCCTAGAACCCTCTATAAGAAGGTCTCCCCTCTCCTTAGAATCGACCATTGGCCTCCTCCCTCTCTCTTTCTCCCTATTTTTCTCGATCGGAGCCACAGACACTGTTGGGTTTCTCGCCGTGATTTCTCACCGGTGAGGTCACCGGAGGCCAGGGTGAGCCTTCCTCTCCTTCCTCTCTTCCTTCCCTTTCTTTCCGTATTTTTGCTTGAGGCTGCCGGCGACGAGTGTCGCCGATTTTTGGTCGGGAAAAGATCCATGTTTTGGGCCATTTTTCCTTGGATTTTTCGGTGCCGGCAATCGAAATAGACCGTCGGCCCTGCTCCTCCGTAACCGGGGGAGCAGTCTCCCTCTGCCGCCGGTCTCCGCCGCAGCGGCCGCGGCCTGAACGGCCGGCCAATGAAGGACCATGCCGGTCCTCTGTTCCGGTGCGGGAAGGGCCGAGAAGAAGAAGAAGAAAAAGAAGAAAAGGAAAAAGAAGAAGAAGAAAAAGAAGAAAAAGAAGAAAAAGAGAAGAAAAAAAAAAGAAAAGAAAAGAAAGAAGGGGGCGGAGAGAGAAACTCTCTTTGCTCTCTCTCTCTCTTTCTCTCTCTTTTTAGATTTTAGGATTTATAGAATTAATTAATTTAAAAAAAATTAAATTAGCAATAAAAATAAAAATATAATTAGGGTATCCATGGATTAGTTCGAAAACCCTGGATGCTGTCGATAAATTAATCCTCGTGGGGACTTTAGATTTTAACAATTTAGTTATTTTTAATTCGATGAAATTTTGATTTAAAATATGATATTTGACGTATCAGGTTCAGAGAAGGATTTTCGAGATTCTTAGAATTTCTAGTTTGGATTTTCTTTTGAGGTAAATAGTATTTACTTTTACTGAATTTATCTGATAAAATTATGAATTAAATAAATTTATGCATGCTTGTGATTGAAATTATTTATTAAAATAATTGTTAAAATTATTTATGATTAAAATTAATTGTAGAAAATTATTTACGATTGAAGTTATTTGTTGAATAACTATTATGATGATGTATGATCATAAAGAATGATACGATTAATTTGATTCAAATATCATTTAATTATATTATTTTTGAAAATAATATATAAATTGGAAGACAATATGAAATTGACAACCTGACTGTGTTGAGGATCCCGCCAATGGGGGCATATACGTTGGCAATTGACTGTCCTGAGGGTTTATGTCGCCAGCGAGATCAGCGACATGTCGCCAGAGAGACCAGCGACAAAACCGCCAGCGAGACCAGCGGTTCCAAAGGACTTGGCTGCTAGATGATTCGCAGCTCACCACAAGCAGATACGCGGTATTATGACCCTGCCACAGGGATAATGTGGTCATAGTCATGGTTGATAAGAAGAACTTAAGAAATTGATGAATTTAAGATGAAAAGCATAATTGAAAATTATGATGAATTGACTTTTATATATGATTGACAGTATGAATATGATTTCATGAAATTACATATTGATTTGTTATTAGTAAATTGATATGCATAATATTATTTGCCTGATTTATTCAGTTAAAGGTATACACTGCTTACTGGGCTATTTAGCTCATGATAAGTTTTATGTTTTTCTTACAGATCCAAAAAATTAGCATGATGCGGGATTTCGATTGGGAGAGCGATTAGAGATGGAGTTAGCTCATTGATTTAGAATTTTTCTTAGAATTTATTTAAGACTTTTAGTTTTATTTTTAATATTGACTTTGTCAGACAGCTACTTTCTTTTGAACACTGAGTTTTGATTTGTTATTTGAACTAATGTTTGATTATTAAATATTAAAAAATTTATTTAACTATTTGTGAAGATATCACGATGAGATGTCTTGCATGCTTATGAAAAAAATATTTTATAAATATGTGGTGATTGTCATGATCCTTGATTCAAATTTTGAATCGGAGGCGTGGCAATACCCTTGCCAAAACCTTCTCCTATCCGCCACGTCGATCCAAAACATGACTGTTGAGGCCCCCTCTGGTAGAGGAGTACTTGTCACGCCAAAGCCAAGCCAAGCCAAGCGTGGATAAGTCTGCCATCGCTTTCTCGCGTGCCCAACGGACAAGAACGCTTCTGGATGCACGCAAATCCTCCCCAGAACCAATCAAACAAACTCCGTTTCACACTCAGCCCGCCTTGGCCGATACGCTTCATAAATTGAACACACACAAGAAGAGCAAGCATAGCAGAAGACGCGATTCGCCGCCCGTCTGTAATCCATCAGAAGTCATTGCAGGGGGCCACATGCGTCAGAACTCCTTGACGCCTAACGATTCTTTATATGTAGGAGTTTCCTCCTTTCTAATCTAGTGGAAGAAGAAGATAAGGGGAAGAGATGGGAAAGCTTTTGGATCCATTGTTCTTGGCACTCGTGCTGGTGCTGTCTCTTGCACCCAACGGGGCCGTTGCTCAAATCCTTTTTCAGGTGAAGATTCAAACCTGTGCATCATTTGATCTCATCATGGTGCGAAGTAGTGCATCGACTAACAAAGGAAGGCTTGCAGGGTTTTAATTGGGAGTCATGGAAGAAAGAAGGGGGATGGTATAACTTTCTGAAGGGCCAAGTATCTGATATTGCCAATGCTGGGGTTACGCATGTGTGGCTCCCTCCACCCTCGCATTCGGTGTCAGAACAAGGTTTGTTGTGGTTGAAGTCCATGATTACTTTCTTACTCTTGTCTTATCATATTGCAGCAATTGATAAATTAATAATAAGATATAACCAGCATAAAGGAGATCGATGAATCTTGTTTACAAAACTGGTTTATCATGTAAGTAATCTTTATTTGGGGGAGTAGAGTCATGTGCTCTTAAAAAATATTCTCTGTTTGTGACAGAGGATTTAATACAAATTGTATGCAAATTTTTGTCGCGATTGTACTTTTTCTTTTTTAAATTATGATATTTTTCTAAGTGATTTGTTCTTGTGCTTGCCATATCGGTGCTGTTTGTTGGAAGGAGACATCCTACCTAAATCCTGTTTTACGATATACACTCTTTGAAGATAGTCATGGGGTCGTGTGGTCTAATGTTTCCAGTCTACCTAAAAAGGAATGTGATATCTTGAAGTAGGCCGTAAAAGGTAAAAAAAGAAATGGTTGGATCTTGTGCCTAGATATGGGAGTAGGTTTGGGAATCTTGTTCGTTACTAAGCTAAGGTTGTAACTTGTCAGATCATACATCTAATACAATGCATTTGTAAAATTTTTCTACTCAGGTTATATGCCAGGAAGGTTGTACGATCTGAATGTATCGAAATATGGGAACCAAGACGAGCTGAAGTCACTGATCAGTGCATTCCATGGCAAAGGAATCAAATGCGTTGCCGACATTGTCATCAATCACAGATGTGCAGATAAAATGGATGGGAGAGGCATATATTGTATCTTCGAAGGTGGGACACCTGATGACCGCCTCGACTGGGGCCCGACCATGATCTGCAGTGATGATACCAAATACTCTGATGGCACCGGTCACCCTGACACCGGTCTTGGTTTCGATGCGGCGCCTGACATCGACCACCTCAACCTAAGGGTCCAACATGAGCTCTCCGATTGGATGAATTGGCTCAAGAGCGACCTTGGTTTCGATGGATGGCGGCTTGATTTTGCTAAAGGATACTCATCAGACATTGCCAAGATTTATGTAGATCAAACCACACCAAGTTTTGTGGTTGCAGAGATTTGGAGCTCTTTAGCTTATGGAAATGATGGCAAGCCAGCCTATGACCAAAATGCTCACCGCCAAGAGCTAGTTAATTGGGTTCAAACAGTTGCTGGTCCAGCAACAGCTTTTGATTTCACCACCAAGGGAATACTACAAGCAGCAGTGCAAGGAGAGCTGTGGAGGATGCGTGATTCCAATGGAAAGGCATCTGGGATGCTTGGATGGTGGCCAGAGAAGGCGGTCACATTCATCGACAACCATGATACTGGTTCGACGCAGAGGTTATGGCCTTTTCCTTCTGATAAGGTCATGCAAGGCTATGTTTACATTCTCACTCACCCAGGGATCCCCAGCATTGTAAGTTCTAATTTAACCACTTCTTTCAGTGCATGCTATCTCACATGTTTGATCACTTCAATCTAATGAATGATCTAGTCTATCTACCTCTTTCCTTGGTACTAATTCTATACAAAACATCAAATCTTGAAGAAGTAATAAATACTACCGTTGAGCATTTTTTTTTTTTTTTTTTTGTCTATCAAATAAAGAAAAATTTGAGCAAACTTGATTCTTGATGTTCCTAGTTCTTATAAAAGAAAATAGCTGTGCATCTCTTTAACTAAACTATGTATTATCGTGTTCTGCAGTTCTATGATCATTTGTTTGATTGGGGTTTCAAGGAGCAGATCAGTGAGTTGGCAACAATCAGGTCCAGGAATGGGATTCATCCAGGTAGCTCATTGCGCATCATAGTTTCCGACAGTGATCTCTATGTAGCGGCAATTGACGAGAAGATTATTGCAAAGATCGGACCAAGATATGATGTCGGGAAGGTTGTTCCTTCGAACTTTCAGATTGTTGCCTCTGGTAATGACTACTGTGTATGGGAGAAGAGGTGATTACGGTGGTTTCCGAGGAGTGCACTATTATGATTGTCAAGAACTGCCATTGAGCTAGAAAAGGCACGTTCCCTAATAAGAAGCCAGAGTATCGGACAATATATGGTTCGGTTGGCTGACCTTATTCAGCCTTTGCATATGCCTAAGTACCATGATTTTGCACTTTAATGAAGGATGGGCTGTGTATCAAATATCTATATTTCTTAGTGAACATCTCACGTTAAATGCAATGCGCAAAACCCTTTAGTTAATTTTTCAGGGAACTGGCGAAACTCATTAAGCAGATCTACTTATGAATCCAGCTAAACAAAGTGAAGCATAGGCCTCACCCATCGCACCCAAAGGTGTGCGCCCTTGCATGCATGTGCCACGCACACAGAGGGAGGGCGAGATAGAGAGAGAGTAGAAGATGAACATAGCTTTTGCAGGTGAGGATCTCAGTCTAAGAGCAAGATGAAGTTTGGCCTAATGATCTGTTGAGGCTGCTCTAGCAAATAAAAATCGAGCAGCAACTCATCTAAAAAAGTCAGAAGTTCTTTGAATTTTTCAATTTTGTATAAATATTCAAAATCTACTTGATGCATAGTCGATGTAAAACTAAATATATGCCCATATAATTTTTCACATACTTTCTTGCGTTTGAGCTTTGGTATCCTCACCAATTTAAGAGTAATTGAGATAAATTCGAATTCAATCATAAACACCACGATTAGCCCAATGTCAATCATAAAACATCCCCCTCTTTCGCAAGTTGGGCTGCTTTCTCTTCACCTCAGTGTGGCAACATATGTTTCCTCTCTCTCGTGAGGTTGTCACTACTCCTAGAGTCACCTTGTGTTGGCTTCATTTATGCCTAGAATAGTGGAAAAAGATGGTTCCAGGTTTTCTGGCAGAGGACAAGGGGATGAGATAATTATGGGATTTTGGGCACTCATAACCAGCTGCTCTGTTTTCCTTCATTACATTTAGAGTTCACCTACATCCCAGCATAACATCTCAGCCTTACAAGTGGCCGAGCACATCACCCATGAATGAAACAACATAAAAAGCAAAATGCTACATGTTGAAGATGTCAACCAATAGCTCCCAGGTTCGCATATGCTTGAGCTGAATTTCTTCTTCAGCATTTTCCCTTGTGAAATGATGTTTGATGGCAATATTCTTTGTTCAGCTACAATAGATGGGATTCTTGACTGTAGAAATTGCTGATTTGTTGTGACTTCCTTTTGTTTCTTTCAGCATTTTGTATCAGTCACCCAACATGGAAGCCGTATGCGGCAATGCATTCGTTTCTTGTTTCTTTCACCAAAGCCAAGTCAAGACTCTCTTAGCTGTCCCATAGTGGATCCCGCTTCATTCGTGGGTGAACCTTGAAAATAAACTTGTGGCGTACATGATATCCGGCGTAAAAGACGCGAGGTACGGCAAATTTCCAACCGAGCTTTTAGACAACGATGCGTTGGCTTCTCCACTAACATGTTCTTAGACAAATTTCTCATTCACAACGAAGGGGTGTTGGCATGGATTTGCGACCATCATTTTAACTTCTTGAGAATACCCTTGGCATACTTCTTTTGACAAACAGATGCTCCATCGTTATTTTCCAAGAAATAATGAAGCAAAACTAATTTTTCATCTTGTGTCTTTTCATCGTATCTTTCTTGAATGAAGAATTATTTTTCATCACAACAAGTAAACACCATATCATTAAAATAAAGGAAACAATGAGATTACAAGAGTTACCTTGCTTTATGATGTAGCTCGAGTAAGTTTACTTCGGCTTCTTTCAGATCCCTTCCCTATAAAGAAGGCATCAATTTGGCTATCCCAAAGCCTAGGGTGCTTGTTTCAATTCATTAAAACCTATTTAAAAGAAAAGAAAAAACTTGAACACCTAGTCTTCTTGCTTTTGGCCATACAAATCCTTACGCTTTCTCAACGTAGATTTCCTCTTTAATGACTCTGTTGGGGAATACCCACCGACCGACCGACCGACGGCCGGAGAAACCGACCGACCGACCGACAGCCGGAGCGACCGACCGATGGGCGCCATCACCGGCCAATTAACGGCCCATAACCCGACTGAAGATGTGTCGGTCGGGCATACTTTTCCTGTTTGCCCGACCGACTGAACCGGAGAGTCTGATGGCCGACTCACGTAAGACTCGCTGACCAACAAAGGAGCCCGAATCTCCTCCCGACGCCACACAGCTGACCACCGACCTAGGGTCGGTCGGCTCCCCCGATCGTCGTACAGCCGCCAGAGCTTGTCAGTCCTGACAGCAACATGTGGCACTGCCACCTAGGGGCATTATCCCACCTAGGGCATTGTCAACCCTAGTGATTTGACAGCCCCACGGCGATATGACACTTTTACGGCGACTCTGACAGTCTATAGTGAGTTGACAATTCTTCAATTGTCCGCACCATTAATGGCGGCGCCATACCATGCTCCACTATATAAATCAGGGAAGGCAACAGTGCAGGGGACCTCCACTTTTCGACTTCGAAACCACAGGCTTGCTCCTCTCTCTCTCTCCCTCTCGATTGAGCTCTCTGTCTTCATTTTACTGTTGCCCAGTCACCTCTCTGACTTGACCGTCGGAGGGTCCCCGCCGGAGCTGCCTCCGGTCAGTGTGGACTTTCTATTTTGCAGGTGCTCGTTCCCCGGCGATCAGGCGACGAGGCGATTGGCCGCAACAGACTCCATTTAAGAAGATTGATTTGACGTCAAGTTGGTGCGACATCTAACTTTTTAGGCTGCTAGAGCAGCGGAAGTCCTAATGGTATCATTGGAAGCAACTGGTGCAAATATTTCATTCAAAATAATTTAAGATTGACATTATAAAATCTTCTCAATCTTTGGTGTATGGTACTAATCGCATGATTGTCGATGTGAATATATATGTTTTGATTGTATTATATACATATCATGTTTGTTTGATTGTGTATATATATGTATTTGATATCGATTATTCTAGTTACATAAAATATGATACTGATTAATATGAAATTTGGCAAGAATATAAAATAAAAAAATTATTTAGCAAGAATAAAATTGATTAATCCAATGGGTTGGACTAACTTTATCATATGGATGGCCTCTATGGGCTTGCTAGTCATGAATGGAGCATGATCTTGGTTTGTCCAAAAAAAAATTAAAAAAGTTATTTATTGCCGAATTTGGAACCATGATAATAAAAAATAGATGATAAGACATAGAAATACTATTGAATAAAAAGTTTTTATATGGTGATATTTGTCATATATCTCTTTTGAATATAATGGATTTTTGATGATAGATGCTGTATATTTATGTATATATATCGGTTTATTCGAGTTCTGCTGGATTAGTTGGTATGCAATTTCACAATATTTATACTTATTTTAATATTCATTATTCATTATTTTTAATTTAATTTTATTATATTGGTATGGATGTGTGAAGATTCTTTTTGAGCTATAAAGCTCACACAACCTCTTCTCTTTTTCTTTCAAAATGCAATGTTACGAGGTCATACCACCTCAACTAATGTCCGTGGATCTCATTCTTGAAAATCCTAGACTGATGGAGACATTGGTATGAATCTTGACACTGAGTACCATCAAATCTGTCTTAGAGAGTCGAGATAAAACATTCTCACAAGCTCTTGTTTGACCCATAGCTTAGGATACTACCGATCTTCGGATCGATATCTTATCGATGACAAGAGTAAAATCCTACAACCAACACTGACTCGGACTCTTGCCAATCTTCAGGTCGGGGTCTCATCACCATAAAAGATAAGGTCCCATGATCCACCTCCAGGCAGATCTGATCGGAATGACACCTTGGCCATAGGCCGACCTCAGTGCACCGACTAGTTGGGTCACGTGGATAATTAGTTAGAATCTTCAAACAAACTTTCAAAATATGGCCATATCAAAACACTCATGATTAACAATCTAGTTAGTGGGCAGACAACCTATCCTGACAATCTACAGATTTAGGTATAACAAACTCCTGCATCTCTTCTATATAAAGATAATCAAAGGACCCCTAAAAGGTAACGGACATAACACCATACTAAGCTAGTACTCTCTCTGTCACTATGCTTAAAACTCAGATTGACTTAAACATCAGAGGGTTCACCACCGGAGCACTCCCTCTGATGTGAGTGGATTTCTTTTACAAGTTCTTCGTGACGTCATAGTGATCCATCCGACGCCCCTTCTCCACCACATTAGCTCTCTCCAAAGCCTTGATGCAACATACAAGATGCCTAGTACTTGTCTATAGTTTGAGATCTGGTGAGAGAATGAATAGGTAGAATATCATTGATAGTAATTAAATAATTGAAATTTGTAATTGAACAATTCATATCACTTATAAATTAGGTATTATTTTATCTTATTATGAAATGAACTTCATATTGTTTAATAATATTAAGGTTGTGATGAATTTATAAGCCCTGCAAATTCTCTTGGGCCTTGCCTAAAGAGTATGTGGTTATGTCATGTGGTCGATCTAGGTGATGTATTCAGGGCATCACACTTGGCCTTCAAGATGAATATGTTGGTTAGAAGAGGAAAGGAAATTGGATGGGATGTTGGTAGAAGTAGAGGTAGAGGAAGAGGAAGAGAGAGACTAGGTTATTGTAGTACATCTGACCTCTCCTTCAATACTTGTGGTCAATGCTTCATATAAGATAGGATGAAGTTAAGATAGGAGTATGGCAAAAGAAATTATGATTAGGTTTTCTCTTTAAAATAGAAGAATATCTGTTTTATGATTTTCTATGAAAAAAATTAGACCTTCAAACAGAAGGAATATCAATAACATACATTTGGGAAGCCAGTGGTCAATGCTGCATATAAGATAACTTTAGGAAGCAAGTGGTAAATACTACAAGACTTTTTTTTTATCTAGGATTATATGCTTTGGGCTCCCTGTGTAAGTTTTGCAAAGTTTGTACAAGTTGTGATAACTACAGTAAGTAGTAATCACCAAGGTTTGCCATATCGATACCAAACTAGATGGTATGGTGCTTATCATACCATATCAGTTCGATGTTAATATATAAGACTGCAAATAGATTAGGTTGACTCATGATCTGACCCAATCTAATCTACTTAGACCCAATCTAACCTATTTAAAAGGATCTATAGGGTTGGATTGAGTTCTAAAATTGGACTAGCTTCATTTTTTGGGTTGGATTTGGATTTATTAGTTTCACACGTCCCTAACAATGGCTCTGATGTACGGATCTGCAACCATTTGACTCATAGAAATGTACTTCAAGACCATTTATTTCTATGCCACAAAGTCTCTATTGAAATGGTACCTCGCTTTTGTTTAATGTGTATTTGGCTCTACTATGATATTTTGGGTTCTTGCAAGAAGCCAGTGCCACATAAATCACTGCAAGATCTAATGCATAGATGACAAATTCTAGATGCTACAAGAACTTTCTCAACTCAATAGCTTTTATGGTGGTGCCATTTGGTGCCATTATTGAGCAAGAATGCATGACCTAATATTGATCTATGCCCATTTAGGTGACCCCTCCAATCAGCATCACTATAACCAACTAGGCACAAATCCTTACCCTAATAACATAGCAAATAATCAGTTGCTCTTTTAAGATCCCTAAATATTCCCTTGACCGCCCTCCAATAGTCTTTTGTTAAAGAGTTATGTGATTAAAAAAAATTTAAGAAACTTATACAAATAGAAAAGTTTATAAGTAAGACATATTAAAGGTCCGTTTGATTGGAGATAATCTAGTATGAAAAAATAAATTTCATATCAGATTATCATATTTTGTATGAAAAGTAAAAGAGAGAGATGGTAAAAAAATTGATGGGCCCCATACTTATTTTTCGGAGGAAGACACTACAAGGAAAGAGAGTTTTAGCGATGAATTTATTTACGATGAAAAATATTAACATCGCAAATAATCGTATCAATGACGCAAAAAAAATTTCATCGATAATAAAAAAATATTTACGATGATTATAAATTTTTATCATAAATAAAAAATATTAGCAACGAAAAAAAAGTTTCATCGTAATAAAGAGCTTATTTCTGACGAATATTTTCATTGTAAATAAAAAAAATTTAAATTATAAATATCCAAATATTAGAGATGATAAATCTTTCGTCGGTAATAGTTAAATTTTTTATGATGAAAAAATTGATTCTGTCGTCAATCATTCTTATTTACGACTAAAAGTTTTTGTCACTAATATTTGAAAAAAAATAAAAAATTAAATATTTTTGATTATTTACGGCATAAATCTCAGTGGCAAATAATTTAATTATTTATGATAAAAATACATCTTGTGTCACAAATAACGATTATTAACAACAAAAATTTTCATCGTTAATACTTTATAAAGTTAGATAATTTAAAAATTTAAAACATAAAGATTATTTATGATAAAAAAATAAACATCATAGATAATTAAAATATTTGTGATGAAAAAAAAAATTTCATCATAAATTATCAACCATTTATGATGAAATTTTTTATCGTTAATGCCTGAGAAATGAAAAAAAATTTAAAAACTTAAAAAGTAAGATATTTGCGACCTAGAAAAAATTTTTGTCATTAATAAGCAATCTTTTATGATAAAATTATTCCATCACAAATAATTAAAAAATTTAAAAATTTAAAAATTACTGAATATTTATGATGAAACATGTTTTATCACTAATATTGCTTATTTATGATGGAAACATATATTTCATCATAAATAAATATATTTTAAAAATTTAAAAATAAAAAATAATTTATGATGAAACTTATTCATCGTAAACAATCAACTATTTACGATGATAAATCGAATTACCATCGTAAAATCGTTACTTATTTATGACGTATATCTTTCATCATGAATATTTGAAAAAAAAATTAAATTTCAAAAACTAAACTATTAACGATGGTAAAAGAATTTTCCTTCATTAAAATAGTTTTTAACGATGAAAAATTTCATCATTAATGGTTTAAAAATTTTAAAAATTAAAAAAAACTTTTTTATTGAAGGATATATATTATATTAAATTTTTTTATATTTATAAAAAAATATAAGATAGTTTTAAAAAATAATATGTGCAAAATAAAAGTATGTAAAATATTAAGATGAATATGTAGTAATATAAGAAAATTATTAGAATCATACTTAAAATGCTAGATGTAATTTGAAAAAAAATAATAAAAATTTTTATCATAAAAAAATTATAAATAACTTATAAAAAATAGTAAATATTAAAATTAAAAATTTACAAGAATGATGGATAGAATGGGCCAAGATATTTTAGAATATGTGACTACATTTTATCTAGTTTTATCATTAGTTAGTTTTGTCATACCCCAAATCTGGGACATAACACAATCATGCTATCGAGGGATGGAGCTCACGATAACGCGAAGCCAACCCATTATAATCATCTAAAATCTATCAAATAAAAAAATTCAATTTTTTTATTTATCAGATAATTAAACTAATAATGGTTTAGAGTATCTAAATCTGAAAGTAAATATAAATTTATATCTCAAAATTCATAATTATTCATTATAAGTTCGTGATCATCATATAACTAAATTTCATCTACAAAATTTTTAAGTTTGCATCGTAAATCTCCAAAGTCTGAATTTTCTTCACCGGTCCTAGCCTTATTTCTCTGTATAAAAAAAAAAAAATAAAAAAGATATGAGCTACACTAGCCCAGTAAGTAGAACTTATGCTTCTTTATCGGATCAAGCATAAGTTTTTCATTATAATGTAATATCTAAAAAATAACAGATAATATAAAATAAAATATTTCATAGAGTATATAATAAAATAAATTATAAACCAATCATGCATGTATAAAATTATGTATATTTCATAATCATGAATCATAAATCATTCTTGTCATGTATTCATGTCAAGTTTTAAAATATTGCTTCTAGATATTCGTGCTAAAATCACTATTATACCCATGACAGGGCCATATTTTTTAATCGACAGAGTTCTTATTTCGTGTGCCAACTTTATACCCGTTGACGGAGCCATGTTTCATATGGATGCTAGCTTCAAATGTCAACCTTTCCGTAGGGATTCATTTATAGCTATCTGAGCGCCTTTGAAATCTTTATATCTTTTTTCTTAAAATATACATATACATAGATGAAAAAAATAATGAAATTCATGCTTCATAATCATGCTATTTTTATAAAATACATTCATGGAATCAATGCTCATAATAAAATATAATTTTTGACTTCACATATGCTAATCTTTAATTTATGAAAAATATGATTTCATCAATAACAATTCTTTATACAAAAATATGATCATTTAAAAATAAATAAGGAGCATAAGATCTACTTACCTCAGTCATCCTAAATTTTTAATCTTCTTTAAATGAATTAGATAATCTTATTTAAAATATTAAATCAGGATCAATTTTTATTCTATATATTTAAAAAAATTGAATAATAATAGAAAGTGATTGACTGAATGACCAATCAAATAAACTTCCCAAACACTAAATTGATTCGAGGTCATAGATCCCTAGAAGAAAAAAAGATGGCCTGGATCCATAGATCTTCTTAGAGAGAAAAAGGAGGAGAGAAAAAAATTTTAGAGAGAGAAAATAGAGAGAGAAAATGGAGTGAGAAGAGAGAAAAAGAGGAAGGAAGAGGAGAGAGAGGAAAAGAAGGAGGGAGAGAGGAGAGAAAAAAATCCTCTCTCTTCTTCTTCTTTTTCTTTTTCTTTTCTTTTTTCTTTTTCTTTTTTTTGCTTTTTCTTTTTCTTTTCTTCCTTCTTCCCGTGGCTCACTTAGGCAAAAACTAGGGACCGTGTGGTCTCCCCTTTGGTCGGTTGATCAGGGGCCACAGCTAGCACGATGGTGGCCGACGGTAAGGAGACGACGATCCCGTGGTCCGGAGGGACCAAACCGATGGTCAGCGGTGACCACCGGTGTCAGAAAGCTAAGAAAAGAGGGGCGAAATAGGAGACTTTTTCTCCAACAAAATTCGATGACTCCGATCGCCGGCGATTATGCACACTGGCACGAAAAGGAAAGAGAAGGAGAGAGGGAGAGAAATCAGAGCTTACCTTGAGCTCCGATGACGTCTCCGATGAGAAATTGAGGCGAGCACGGTGACGGCTTTCGTGAGCAAATTTTGGCGATCCTCGCCATTTCGCTCCAGATTCCTTGGTGGGAAGAAGAGAGAAGGGGTCTCCCCCTTAAATAGAGTTGGAGGGAGGAGTTTGACTCCTCCCTGACAGCATTTCTGACTCCGATTAGGAGCTGATCGGGAAAAAGAAGGAGACTCCCTTCAAATTTTTTTTTGTTGGGCTTCTGAGATTTTGGGCCTGGGCCAAGGCCCAAATGGGCCGGGTATTATATTCTCCCTCCTTCAAATAATTTCATCCTCGAAATTAAGTTATGTTGTTTGAGATATCTAAAGTTCTTCTTGGCATTATCTACAATAAAATAACCTACTGGCAAAAATTATCGAACTATGATCAGATTAGATTAAGATCTATAGTATCCTTTCATTATCAATAAAATCTTTTCTTATTTATAACTAATGTATTCTATAATATCTTTTGATTTAAAAAATTAATATTTCTAATCAATTCAGACCACCATACTTTTGCTGCACATTCTGATCTCAACTTACTAAATTATCTAAGTCTATCAAAAATAAAAATATCTTTGTATGTTAAATCAATCAAAGATAGATCCAATTTTCAGATTTCATATAAAACTTAGGATAAAATTTTAAGTTTTCTTGTCATTACTATCTCTTAGATTTAGCACATCAAAATTAAATCTTCATCCACCTTCTATGTTCAAACTTATTACATAAGCTTCACCACTCCTCAAAATTCCAATATGTCTGGAATTAATTTGAGTTAACCTTCGATTTACCTTACAATTATTTAGACAACTTCCACACCAATCTTTCTTTGTAAAAAAATTAACATCAAAATCAGCAAAGTTATCATGTCCTTTATCCATATAAGTTTAGCATTCCAATGTCATCGAATATACCCAACATAACATATCAATATCTCCAACTTCATTCCAGGGTCAACACTTCTCATACTCAGGTTAACCCTACTAATTAGAATCTAAGATATAACTTGTCAATTCTATTATAGATATCATATGCTACTTATGCATAAATTTCATCATAATACCTATTGATTCAAAATCAAATTATTGAATCTTTTCTTTTATATCTATCATGTTCCTCATGATCTTAGCCTCAAGTTTAAATATCACTAAAGTCACAATCTCGAATAATGATAACCTTAAGCTCAAATACCACTTAAGTCATATTTTCTAGTGATCATAACCTAAACCATTCTATCACGTCCTCAATGATCATAATCTTAAGCTCTGATATTATCCATCATACTTCACTCTGTCACATCCTATTGATCATACATAAAGTTTTGATATCACTTCATAATCTCAGTAATCTTAAATCTAAGCTCTAATACTATTCTGTCACATCCCAAATTCGAGACATAACATGGCCATGTTACTGAGGGATGGAGCTCACGATAATGTGAAGTCAATCCATCATAATCATCTAAAATCTATCAAATAAAAAGATTCAATTTCTTTATTCATCAGATAATTAAACCAATATTGGTTCAGAGTATCTAAATTCGAAAGTAAATATAAATTTATATCTCAAAATTCATAATTATTTACTATAAGTTTGTGATCATCATATAACTAAACTTCATCTATAAAATTTCCAAGCTTGCATCATAGATCTCCAAAATCTGAATTTTCTTCACTGATCCTAGTCCTATTTCTCTGTATAAAAAAAAATAAAAAAGATATAAGCTACACTAGCCCAATAAATAAAACTTATACTTTCTTATCGAATCAAACATAAGTTTTTCATGATAATACAATATTTAAAAAATAACAGATAATATAAAATAAAGTATTTCATAGAGCATATAAAAAAATAAATCATAAACCAATCATGCATGCATAAAATTATGTATATTTCACAATCATGAATCATAAATCATTCTTGTCATATATTCATATCAAGTTTTGAAATATCACTCCCAGATATTCATGCTAAGATCACTATTATACCCATGACAGGGTCTTGTTTCTTAATCGACAGAATTCTTATTTCATGTGCCAACTTTATACCTATTGGCGGGACCATATTTCATATGAATGCTAGCTCCGGATGTCGACCTTCCCAAAAAAATTCATTCATAGCTATCTGAGAGGCTTTGAAATTTTTATATCTTTTTTCTTAAAACATTCATATACATAGATGGAAAAAATAATAAAATTTATACTTCATAATCATGCTATTTTCATAAAACACATTCATAGAATCAATGCTTATAATAAAATATGATTTTTGACTGCACATATACTGATCCTTAATTTATAAAAAATATTATTTTATCAATAATAATTCTTTGCATAGAAATATGATCATTTAAAAATAAATAAGGAGAATAAGATCTACTTATCTCAATCATCCTAAATCTTTAATCTTTCTTAAATGAATCAGATAATCCTATTTAAAATATTAAATCAGGATCAATTTTTATTTTATATATTTAAAAAAATTAAATAATAATAGAAAGTGATTGACTGAATGATCAATCAGATAAACCCTCCAGACACTAAATCGATTCGGGGTCATAGGTCCCTAGAAGAAGAAAAGATGGGCTGATATGAGATCCATAGGTATTTTTAGAGAGAGAAAAGAGGAGAGAAAAAATTTTAGAGAGAAAAAGTAGAAAGAGAAAGTGGAGTGAGAAGAGAGAAAAAAAGTGAGGAAGAGGAGAGAGAGAGGAAAAGAGGGAGGGAGAGAGGAGAGAGAAAATTCTCTCTCTTTTTCTTTTTTTTTCTTTTCTTCCTTCTTCCCGTAGCTCACTTGGGCAAAAACAGGGGACCATGTGGTCCCCCCTTTGGTCGATTGATCAGGAGCCGCAGCCGGCACGACAGTGGCCGACGGTAAGGAGATGACGATCTCATGATTCGGAGGGACCAAATCGATGGTCGACGGTGACCACCGATGCCGGAAAGTCAAGAAAAGAGGGGCGGAACAGGGGACTTTTTCTCCAACAAAATTCGATGATTTTAATCGTCGGCGATCATACACACTGGCATGGAAAGGAAAGGGAAGGAGAGAGGGAGAGAATCGGGGCTTACCTCGAGCTCCGGTGACATCTCCGATAAGAAATTGAGGCAAGTATGGTGACGGCTTCCACGAACAAATTCTGACGATCCTTGCTGTTTCACTCTGGATTCCTTGGTGAGAAGAAGGGAGAATGGGTCTCCTTCTTAAATAGAGCCGAAGGGAGGAGTTTGACTCCTCTCCGGCAGTGTTTCCGACTCCAATTAGGAGCCGGTCGGGAGGAAGAAGGAGACTCCCTACGGGAGTCTTCTTCAAAATTTTTTTTTTCATTGGACTTTTGAGATTTTGGACCTGGTCCAAAGCCCAAATGGGCCTGATATTACAAGTTCATAATTATCATATATACTAAATTTTATGTTTATTATATTTATAATGATATATTTAAAGAAAAATCTTGATTTTGTTGCTTGTGATCTTTGAAAACTTCATTTTATTTTATTTCTTAGTTATACACATAAGTAATAAATAAAAATTTAGAAAGATTGATGAGCTGATATGGATGAAAAAAAAGTATATGTGGGGTATGGGTTGAACCTACTTCAACCTGCATGTAAACCAAACATAATTTGACCCATTGACATCCCTAGTTTGAATCATGCTTCGGCTCGATTTTGGTTGGTCTTCCATCTATTTTAGTTAATAAATAAAAGAAAAAAAATAAAAAGGATAGCATGACAGTAGATCAAGAGAAAATTTTGCACCCCATATCTGGGCTCTGGTGCTAAAGAGGCCTGGTTCTATTTGCCGAAGGCTCCATTGAGTCTCTTAGACAGGATCAGGCCCAAATTTAGCTTATTTTTTATATAGTTCTCATTAAACCTAAACATAATACGAGTTCTATAAAATCTAAATAAGCAGGACAAAATATATGATGCCTGAAAAATAGACTGCGAAAATATTAACATTCTATGAAAATTTAAAGATAGATATGGTCCCAACCGTGTAGGCCATGAAAGAGGGTCGGATAAACTTGGTCACATACTTCCTAAACAACAACATTAGAGAAGAAAGAAGCAAGGTACTTTTTTGACCTCTCAAATATCATCATTTTTCGCATGAAACCCTGAGTTAATTAAAAAATTTATAGTCAAATCCTTGAACTCGCTTTCAGTGAATCAATGTGGTCCGACCGTCTATCTTGTCAGTTGGATCTAAAAAAATTTTATCATGCGAGCATCATATAATTACTTATAAAAAATTTATAAATGAGAAATTTTTTTTTAGTAATTATTAGCGACGAAAGATAATTTTCATCACTAATAACGTAACTAGTGATGAAAATAATCATCGTAAATAAAATTTTTTTATCAAAAAATTTTTGGTGGGGACTATTAGCGATAAAGTTTTATATTTTCGTCGTAAATAATATTTTTCGAGAGAAAATTTTTTCCAGCAGAAATTTTTTTTTTTGACGGAAACTATTAGCGATAAAAATTTTATTCGTCGCTAATAAGCTTATTGGCAACAAAAAATTTTATTTTCATCATAAATTTATTTTTCATTTAAATTACTGACAATGAAAATTAATTATTAGCGATGAAAATTTTCATCACTAATATCCCACGTCCCATCATGTCCCATCTGAAACTCATTTTCTTCCTTATTGCCCCCCACCCTCACTCGGCATTCTCTCGTGCTCCACACCCCAGCGTCCCGCGTCTCTCCCCCTATCCGGCCGCCAACGTCGTTCGCTCCGTTGTCGCCATCGCCGTCCACAAAGCCGCCGCCAACGCCGCCGTCGAGGTGAGTTTTATTACTTTTTTTGGGGGGGGGTTCGGGCTGGGGATGAGGACGGGGATGGTGATGGGGCCGGCGGGCCGGGGGCGGCGAGATGGGGCGGGTCGGGCCTGGTAGGGTTCGGGCCAGGTCGGGTCGGGGCCTTCAAGGATGGGTTCGAGGATGGGGCCGGGATGGGGTAGGCCGGGTTGGGGCCGGGTCGGGCCGGGGCCTTCGGGGATGGATCCGGGGATGGGGCCGGGGTGGTTCGGCAGATCGGGTGGGGTCGGGATTGGTTGGGGTCGGGACGAGTCGGGGTCGGATCGGGTCGGGTCGTTTTCAGGTCGGGCCTGGTCGGACTGGGCTGAAATTATTATAATTATTACATATTATTTTTTAGTGTTACTGCTGAAATTATTTAATTATTTGATTAATTATTTTTCACTAACACAATGCACATTACTGTTACTTATTACAATTAAATTATTTTATGTGCTCTTTTGTATGCTGCTAAAATTATAAATAAAAAAATATTTTTATTTTAAAAAAAATTCTATTGAAATTTTTGATGAAGAAATTTCAATATGAAGTTATTTTTTTTGATAAATTAGAAATCCATCTTCGAATGCACGTTTAAAGATGGTACTTAAATTACATTAAGCCGTAGATTCCTGTTCAAGTTTTGATCTTCATCGAGATCGAAATTTGGATATTTCATATTCAAATTTCTTAAAAAAATAATAATATTATTGTTGTTAATAGTTGATATTTTATTTTATTATGTGGTATTCAGTAGTTATCTGTCCATTGTTCTCCGGATATATAGTGGATAGGGTGCGTAGGCACCATATCCACATCGTATACTTGGAGAATAATGGGGAGATGCTGTCAAAATTTTCACAAAAATAAGATGAAATATCTATCAATAACAATAATGAGATTATTATTTTTTGAAAGGATAGGATCAGACCTGTTAGTAATGATTTGAAAAGGATAGGATCATGCATTTTTACTTCATTAAGTTGATGTAACATATTTTCTGTATTAATATTCAGTCTGCATGTGTTTTTTAATATGTGTTATTTTGTATCAAGTGATCCGGATCTGGATCTAGATAGAAATTTTGGTTGGAATTCAGAACGCGATTCAGTCTGAAATTTAGATCAGGATCCAGAATAGCATTGAACTTTTTTTTAGTTGTCAATAATTTTGTGTTTGTTGTTAGATAAATATCAACAAAAATTGAATGAATGCTAGAGATATTTTTTTACCTAAATATCGAAAAGGAGTTCGAGATTTCATTGACTTTGCATGGTATAAGGCTGACAGTGGTAGTCGGATAAAGTGTCCATGTAAGAGATGTGTCAATATGGTATATCATCACATAACACTTGTTGAGGAGCATCTGCTACAATATGGTATGGATAAGAAGTATACTTGTTGGATATGGCATGGAGAAGGTGATCCGAATGAAGTGGTGCGCGACGATGACGATACTAAAGATGATAGTGATGCTGCTGGACCTGTCAAACATAATGATATTGGAGAATTGTTAGATGATTTACATCAAGGTACTTGTTCAAATGTACGCATGAATACTGTTGCATCTGAAAGTAATTCTGATCATGAACATAATATCCGGCTTGAGGTAGAAAGGACTTCTGAACAGTTTGTCAAACTTGTAAGGGATTCACGAAAGCCACTCTATCCAAATTGTACAGTTTTTCAAGTTAGAGTTTTTGATAAAATTACTTCATATTAAAATCATGAACCGATGGAGTCAGAAGTCATTTGATCAAATTTTAACATTGATTAAAGCATCTCTGTCCGATGGAGAGAGACTTCTGAAATCATATTCTGAAGCAAAAATATACGTACGGAAAATGAGACTTGACTATACTCCTATACATGCCTGCAAAAATGACTGCATATTATTTTATAAGGATAATGAACAAGCAACTGAATGTCCGAAATGTGGTGAGCCTAGATACAAAATCGATATTAGGAAAGTAAAGAAGATACCTCAAAAGATTTTGAGATATTTTTCATTGATTTCAAGACTTCAAAGGTTGTATATATCCACAAAAATAGCTGAAGAAATGAGATGGTATTATGAGCAGCGGGTTCTGGAGGAGAACATACTTAGCCACTCGGCTGACTCTTTAGTGTAGAAAGACTTCGATGCAAAGCATTCGCACTTTGTGAGTGATCTGCGCAATATCCGGCTTGGTCTAGCGACAGATGGATTTAATCTTTTTGGCAATCTGAGTACCTCTTACAGCATGTGGCCTGTGATGCTAGTTGTATATAATATGTCATCTTGAAAGTACATAAAAGAATAATCTATTTTTATGTCACTATTGATTCCGGGTCCGAAAGCATCAGGTAATGAAATTGATATATATCTACGATCTTTAATTGATGATCTGAAGGAGTTATGGAAAAATGGGATACAGACATATGATTCTGTGAGTCGAAATAATTTTAAGTTGCATGCTTCAGTTTTATGGACCATAAATAATTTTTTTGCATATGAAAATTTATTTGGATGGAGCATCAAAGGATATCTTGCATGTCTAATATGCAATAAGGATACATCCTCCTTACATTTAAAGCACGGATGAAAAATATGTTTCATAGGTCATCGACGATTTTTTCCTACTAAACATTCTTGGAGGATCTGTTATAATCAATATTTTGATGGTAAGTCCGATCGACGTTCACCACCTAAGGAGTTAAGTAGAGCAACAATTTTAGAATAATTTGAAGTCATTGAAAATGTCCAATTTGAAAAAATATCGGGTACTTACAAGCAAAAGTGTACTGAAGCTGAGTTGAATTGGACGAAGCGAAGCATCTTTTTCGAACTACCATATTGGAAGCAGCTACTACTTCATCATAATCTGGATATAATGTACATTAAAAAAAATTTATGATAATATCATCGGTACTGTATTGAATATTTCAGAAAAAATAAAAGATTGTACAAAAGCTTATCTTGATTTGCAGAAAATGAGAATCCGATCAGAGTTGCATTTAGTTCATTGAGATGAGAGATTTTTTATGCCATCTGCATGTTATTCATTGTTTGGAGAGAGAAAAAAAATTTTTGTAGATGGTTCAAAATCGTAAAATTTTCTGATGCATACACTTCAAACGTATCATGGTGTATTAGAAATAACGACGGCAATATCTCCGGCATGAAAAGTCATGACTCTCATATGATGATGCAATGTTTGCTTCCTGTGGTCATACGTGGCTATTTGGGTGGTGATGGTCAAACTGCATTGATTGAGCTGGGAGTATTCTTTCTAGAACTGTGTTGTCGAAAATTGAAGATTAACTTATTTGAGAGATCAGAGAAGGATATTGTACTCATTCTTTGTAAGTTAGAAAAAACTTTTTCACCATCATTTTTTGATATTATGGTGCATCTGGCTGTTCATCTTTCAAAGGAAGCTCTTTTGACCATATCGATACATTATCGATGGATGTATCCTATTGAAATATAAAAAAATTATACATACTTTGTTATATCAATTATAAGATGTAAATATATTTTTAAAATTTAAATTTATTTTTATTTATAGATTCTTGTGTACCTTAAAAAAGTATGTACGTAATAAAGTAAGGTCTGAAGGATCTATAGCGGAAGCATATATAGCTACCGAGTGTATCACATTCTGCTCGATGTATCTTGATGATATCGAAATAAGATTCAATTATGCAGATCGTAATACAGACTGTGAATGGGGTGACAATGAACCGATATTATCTATATTTAAACAAACGGTTTGACCTATTGATGCAAGGAGATATGAATTTATAGACGTGAACGAGCTATCCAAAGCACACTTTTATGTTCTAGATAATTGTAAAGAAATTGAAGATTTTATTGAGTAAGTATCATCTTACCATACTGTTTAATGATTAAAATTTTTTTTATATTGATATAAAATTAAAAATCATAACTTTTTGCAATGAGCACAAGAGTATACTATGTAGAGAGAATAATACGGATGTCGATGATCAACATAAGAGAAAATTTATAAAATAATTTGGTAATCTTGTAAGTTGCATTAGTGATACGTTATTTATCTACTTATAAATAATATTATTTAAACCAACATAATTTTTTATCTTATGATGTAGCTAAAACATAAGTATTTCAATAAAGGAGTGGGTGCAACCGATGAATTGCACGATTTAGCATGTGGTTCTAATCGAAGGGTTAATCACTACACATCTTGTATCATTGGAGGAATGAGATTTCACACAAAGAAGTTTGAGATGCAACAACGGATCCAGAATAGTGAAATTGCTACAACAGGATATGAAGGAGAAGAAGAGATTGATTACTATGGTGTACTAGGAGATATCATAGAATTGAAGTATGGGTCCAGTAATTTTATATTTTTGTTTCAATGTAAATGATGGGATATTAGTAATAAAAAGATCGATATTCATATCGATTCACAATTTATCAGTATAAATCTTGTATGAACATGGTACCAAAATGAGCCGTATATATTAGCAACTCAAGCAAAACAAGTAATCTATTTGAATGATCTAAAGTATCGAAGTAATTGGCATGTTGTACAAAAAATAACACCTAGAGGCGTATATGACATACCAACTCGATTAGAGATGGATGAAAATTCAAATTTACATGAAGAGGAAGCTTTTTAGCAAGAAGAACAAACATTAGCCGAGCTTTTGATTGATGAAGAACTTGTAACAGCACCTTTGAATAGGACTGATCTTCTGTCCAACGAAGTTGAAGCTGATTTTGTATTTAATCTTGATAAGTCGGAGGACGACGATCAGTTCATAAATGATGATGAGATAGAAGATGACACATATATCGATTACTGTGATTCAGACGACGATCTATACAACGAGAAAGATACAAATATTGATGAGTAGATTTATATTCTTCGTTCAATTTTATCTTTCAATAATGGTATGTGATATAATTGTATTCATTAGAATATTATTTGATTTATATTATTATTATTTAATATTATATTTATTTATATCTCAATTTCTGCAGATATGGCATCAAGAGACAGACGACGATGTTCGCGTTCACAGCTCGCTGCAGATACCTCGGAGGTTGAGGCACTTCCACCGATCTCCGTTGCCGCACTGGCTCCACTATCAGAGGATCCTGCACCAACAGATCCCAATGAGCCGGGTCCCAATGAGGTGGGTCCCAGTGGTATTAATTATTACACTTTATATATAATAAAATTTGATTCTTTTATTTGGATCATACTAATGATTTATTTATTATTGTTTTAGGTGAGTCCTCATCGATGGTGAGGCGAGGGCGAGGTCCATCGAAGAACCTCGCTTTGGAGAGTTGGAGACACGAGCACTTGGGACAATGTCTCCGGATCGAGATACCGACCAGCTATACTAGACCCATTAGGAGATGGTGTGAGTCATGGTAGACTGAGCTGGACATCATATGCCGCAGTTATGCCCCTGTGACCTTCTTCGATTGACATCATATTCTACCGGCTCAGAGAGAGGTTTTCTACACCCACTTATAGATAAAATAAATTATATTATGAATATTTAATTTACATAGTATTTCTCTAATATTTGTTATTGACAGGGTGTATTTGACATCGCTGATTTTGAGGAGGATCGTGTGAGGCGAGCCATCGACACTTAATTATTATTGTGTTTCAAGGACTATCGCCATCACATACATCAGCATTGGTATCGGGTGGTGCAGGATCATGGAGAGGAGGCAGCATAGTAGCAGCCCTATGACAGCATCACAATGGACGATTGGACTACCATATACCGGTGTTGTAAGGATCCGACATATCGGGTTATACATCTAAATTTTTTTTTAGAGTTTAATGACTTAATAATTTATTCTAAAATTAAATTTTTTATCTACTAATTTTATTGATAATTTTACAAAGACGATGTGCCCAGAATGCGGCGAACCGGGCAAGACAGACCATGCCGCATTGTGGGGGTTCGAGATCGTTTGCTTGTCACATGGAGCACATGGTAGGTAGTTTTTAATTTCTAATTAGTATATAATTCTCTAGTTATTTAAATTTTTTTTAATTAATTCTTAAATTGCAGAGAGATGCTGAAAGTGACGAGCTTTCTAGTAGGATCGATATCTATCAGCGGACCTACCAGCGACAGTCGGAGGAGTGGATGACGGAGAGCCAGGAGCTCTTTGTAAATTTTTTTAATTATTTTTCATTCATAATTTAATTTTTATTATAAAATTAAAATAACTATAATTTTAATTTTCAGGATCGTATGACAGATATGAGATTTCAGTCTATCCCTGAGGGCTCGACCACACCCATAGATGATGAGATCTATGATCGAGTGCTCGGTATGAGATCCTGTTATGTTAAGAGTCTAGAGTATGGGATCATTGCTCCGTCATTCTCACGCTCACCTAGGGCGGACATCCATTCTGTGTGCGAGGCTCGACTGACGGAGGTGCAGAAGCAGGCTGTCGAGGATCGACAGCAGATTGCTGAAGATCGACAGCGAGCTCAAAAGTTGGCTACATGCATCGACGACTATCAGCATTTTCAGATCCAGATGATGGAGCGGATGATGCAGATGGAGCAAACGATACAGATGATGAGGCAGTAGCAGGCCGATCCGAGCTCCATCATCGGTCCAAGCTTCATCGAGCGCTCTCCATCCCCAGCTCGTTCTCCAGATGTCGATATTTGACAGCTTATTGATGTACTTCTTTTATTTTAAATATCTTATAATTTTAATTGAATATAATAAAATCATAAAATTTATTTATCAGTTTATTGTGTAAATTTTTTATTTTAATTTTTTTAATTTATAAAAAAGATTATACATATAAATTTAAAATATATAATCATAATTTTTTTTAAAAAAAATATGACTAAATCATTAGCAACGAAATTATTTTCGATGAAATATTCATCGCCAAAAATATTTAACTAACATAATTTAATTTATCAATAAATATATAATTAATAGCGATGAAAAATTATTCGTCATAAATAATTATTAGCAATATAAATTTTCATCAAAAATTATCTTATTTACAATGAAAGTTTTAGTCGCTAATATTATTAATTTTTTTTTTAAATTTTTTTTATTAAATTAATAGCAATGAATTATTTTTGTTGTAAAAAATATTTTTTGCAACGTAAATTTTTCATCGCTAAAACTTTTAAAAATAATAGCAACAAAAATATTTTTATTTCTATTAATTTTTTATTTATCACCGATGATTTTTTTCATCATAAATATCTTTTTATAGATTAAATTTTTCATTCTTTTTTTTAACGACGAAAAATATTCGTCACAAATATCTTTTATTAGCGATAAATTTTTTTTTTTCATCATCAAATATTATCAACGACGGAATTATTTACGATAAAATATTAGCGACCAAAATTTTGTTGCTAATATGTATTAGTGATGAAAATCGGTTATTAGCGATGAAAAGTTTTTATCGCTAATAATCTGTTTTGTTGTAGTGAGAAGATAAAACAAATATCATGAGGGGGTTGGTATTTGATAAATTTTTAAGTGATAGTAATCTATTCTTGATAAAATTATCTTCAATAAAATTATATATATAATCATTAAATTTACTCTAATATCTTTGCAGATGTATTCAATGAAAAGTTTTTGAAAAAAAAAATTAAGATAGAAATGATATTATGTAAAGGACTATGTGATTATAGTCATTGTATAAATACTAATTGGACATGATAATACTATTTCAATATTAAAAAATTATTTTATATCTAAAAATATATTTATAAATTTGATCATATTTTTATATAGATTTGTCTCCAACCACATGCAGTAATCTTTTTCCAGTGTTATTTTTTGGATTATTTTTTTCACCAATCAAATATAGTAAAAATTATTTTCTTCCACAATTATTTTTTCAGATAAATGATTCCCAAATATTATTAGATTATCTTATAATCGGATATATCCCAACCAAACAGATCCTAAAATATGCAGATTTACATCACCATTACAAACTTCATAGGTACTTAATGGCTTGGCTTAAGTAGTTTCCCTCTTGCTAATTAAATTTCTTTCTTTCACTGATTAATCTCCTCTCATCCTTTGCTCCTTTACTTACAGTAACGAGCAATCAATTGCCATCACCCAGAGGCGAAGACCCCAATCCTCACAGGAATTATTTGATAGCGCCTCCATGGATTGCGATAAATCTCTGTTCAGGTTTGTGTTCCTTCATTTGCTGTTGTCTACCGCTTGTAAGTCCACTATTTCGCTCTTCAAATAATTTCTTTCTTTTTTAAAACTATGGTTTTCTAAAATAAGGATGTCAGGATGCTTGTAGGGTTTCAAGTCGTTCATATATTGCTGAATAGGATTTTATTTTTGGTTTAGTTTTTTTAAGAAAGAATTAGTATGGTTCAATCTGGTTTCTTAAGGAAAATAAGAATTCTACTCGTCCCTTATTTTTTTCTGATATATTAAATTATGAAAATTATATGCATTTTAATTAAATTTGTAATTGTATTAGTAAAATGAGAATGACAAAATCTTTTGTCCTCCCTATGTAGAAATTTCGATTTTGTTTCAACATAGGCCTGCAGATTAAATCAGTAAAACTACATTCACTAATGCTGTAGGGACTACAGAATGATATAATTGTCAACGAACATGCTTCATACACTCCATACCCAGTCCAGCCCCTAATTGGTGGGATGGTACACGGGGCCCGCCCCGTCACCTACGTGACCACTCCAAGAACCACTTGGATCCCCGACTTTTGCGGCGGATTGGTATATGCTCCAAGCAACAAATAGACCGGCGTTAAGAAGCGGCACTCAATTGACAAAGCTAGTGCAATAAGCAATGATGACACGTAATAATGCATCCTTTTTGTGATATTGCTTGACGTACCCCATGATGTACCCCAGTATTAAGAGCCGAACTATGTTTGTTTGCTTAGATGGTTTATATAGAGTGTTGCGGCCAATCGCCTCGTCGCCCGATCGCCGGGAAGCGTGCACCTGCAAAAGAAAGTTCGCACTGACCGGAGGCGGCTCCGGCGGGGACCCTCCGACGGTCAAGTCAGAGAGGTGACTGGGCAACAGTGAAACGCAGACAGAGAGCTCTGAGAAAGAGAGAGGGAGAGAGAGAGAGGGGAGCGAGCCTGCGTATGTGGGAGAGACGGGCGGATCGACCCTTTGCACTGTTGCCCTCCCCGGTATATATAGTAGAGCTAGGTATGGCGCCGTCATTAATGGCGCGGACAAGTGAGGAACTGTCAACTCACTGTGGACTGTCAGAGCCGCCGTAAAAACGTCATGTCGCCGTGTGGCCGTCCAATCACCAGGGTTGACCCGGCTCTCGGCGGGACCATGTCCCTAGGTAACTGCGCCGCATGTCCGTGTCAGAGCTGACAACGTCTGGCGGCTGTACGGTGGTTGGAGGAGTCGGCCGACCCCAGGTCGGTGGCCAGCAGAGTGGCGTCGGACTCCTCCGTCGGTCGGCGAGCTTCATGTGGGTCGGCTACCAGACCTCTGGGTTTAGTCGGTCGGGAACGGACCGTGGAATGGCCGTAGTTAGCCGCTGATGGCGTCCGTCGGCCTGTCGTCCGACCTACGATCGGCCAGTCAGAGTCGTCCGTCGGGCCGTTGGTTAGTCGGTCGGGCCCTCCGATAGTCGGTCGGTCGGTCGGGCCGTCAGTCGGTCGGGCCCTCCGATAGTCGGTCGGTCGGTCGGTCCGCCAGCCGGTCGGGCCCTCCGATAGTCGGTCGGTCGGTCGGTCCGCCAGCCGGTCGGGCCCTCCGATAGTCGGTCGGTCGGTCGGTGGGTATCCCCCAACAGTTGCCCCCCTCCACTCCTAAGTCGGGTGGAGAGCTGGCCGATGCCTTCATTCGGGTAGCAAGACCGGATGACTGGGAGTGGATTTGTCGCATGCGCAGATCCGACCGTACCGCCGGCTGATCCGTTGTCAGACACCTCACGAATCCCAAGTGATCCGAACGTCTAGTCGACGCCAGAGGTCGCGCCGGCGTCAGGTGTCAGACGCCACGTCTTGTCGTCGTCAGTCGTCACGTCGGTGTCAGAAGATCGGGCGCCGGACGATACGGCGTCAGTCGATCGGATATTCGGCGCCGATCGCGGATGAGGCGTCCCATCGGGAACGCGGACCGGCGCGGGCGGCCGACTGCGGAGCCAACCCCCACGCGCCGCGTGTCATGGTGGTTGGCCGGCGTCCGCTCCGGCATTTAATGAGGGCGGTGCGGGCGTCCCGGGACGAAGCGCGCCGAATCCTCAGCAACCGGCGGGCGCCACGCGTCGCGCATCTGGAGGTCTTTGGTCGGCGCGGGAGCATCTCGGCCGTCGGTCAGCCCTATATATATAGGACCTCCCGGACCCAGGACCCACACTCGCCATTTGCTGGGGGAAACTCTATCCGGGCGATTTCTTGGTCGTCGCGGGCAGAGCTCTTCTCTACTTCCGGAGGGTCCATCGGGTTCGTGGTCCCCTCTTCTCCTTTGTCTTCCCTTTCTGCTCTTTTGGTTCCTGCATAATGACCAGGAAACCGACCCAGGGAGCTCGGTCGGGGAACCCGACCGACGACTCTCGATCGGCTCCGGAAGATGAGGCTTCCTCGCTTTCGGGGCCGAATGTCGATCAGCTTCGGGAGCACTATCGCATCCCGGAGCAGTTTCGGCTCTCCGCTCCAGGGGCCGGCGGTCGGGTCAACAACCCTCCGCGTGGCGACCTGGCGCTATATGTCGAAGACCTTCGCGCGGGTCTTCGGCTCCCGATTCCGGAGTTCGTCCGGAATCTGCTTGATTACTACGGACTCTGTCCGGCGCAGCTGGCGCCGAACTCTGTTCGTCTGATAATCTCCTTCGCGTTGTTGTGTCAGCTTTTGCCGACCAACCCTCGCGTTTCCCTCTTCCGGGCATTTTTTGTGCTCCGACCCCACCCTAAGGCCCGAGGGTGGTGGCTCTTCAACCCTCGGAAGGGTCTTGCTTTCATAACCGATCTTCCATCGTCCATTCATGGATGGAAGAACCAGTTCTTTTTCATTTCTTCTTCTTCTTCTTGGGGCTTTCCTTCCCGCTGGGGTGTACCCCGAACTGAGGCCAACGACAACAGTCGGGTCGACGCGGACGACCGGGAGGACTTCCACCGACTCAAAGACATGTCGGTCCCGAAGCAGAGGGAGCTTGTTACCGAGCAAGCTCTCTATGATGCCGGCCTGAGTCTGGTCCCCCGAATAGGTATCGCCCGATCCCCCAGCTTTTCTTTTTGTTCGGCTTTAGGGTAGTTCTGGTCCGGCCTTTGACACTGGTCGGTTTTGCAGGGACACCGCCGAGGATGAGGCCGACCGATGCCGAGATTCGTCAGTTTGCCGCCGCGAGGAAGAGGCCAGCGTCGGGGGCTGGCCCTTCGCGCCCTTCCAAGAGACCAGCCCCAGTCCCACCGACCGTGGAAGCGTCGGCGACCGAGGGGTCGGAGCCGATCATAGCCCTCGCGGCTCCGACTGTCCAAGTCGAAGAGAGGCCGACCGAGGAAGTGGCCGAAGGAGTGTCGGCGGCTTCGCCGCCGCGGGTGGAGCCGGATGTCGTTCGGGAAGCCGAACATCGTCCGGAGGCGTCCGCTGGCGCAACGGGGGGCACCGGGTCGAACTCCAGCGTCCCATCGCTGCCAGCCCCGTCGGTCGGGGCAGCTGATCGGGGGAAAGCCCCGATGGAGCCCTCGGAGGAGGAGAGATCAATGCCCCCCAGCGCATACTACCCTGAGGGTGCATCGGCCTTGGCCGACCACAACCTTGCGAGGAGGTTGTGCCAGGGGATCCTCCTCCCTACCGACGTGCAGTCGTTGCGGTCTCGGCAGGTGACCGAGATGCTGTCGCGGTTCTACCCGACAATGGTGGAGGTAAGCTTCGCGTCACCTTTTTCCTTAGAAGAATTTTTGCTTGCCACATAATTCTGACGAAGCTTTTTTCCGTCGGCAGCTGATCTTCACCATGTCCGAGTTGGAGGCCGAATACCGAAGGTTCGGCGACGTTCGGGCAGCCTTTAAAGAAAGGTCGGCGGCGGCCGAGGCCGAAAGAGCGAGGCTGGTCGACCAACTGCAGGAGTCGGCCGACCGGGAGGCCAAGTTGACGGACGAGGTCTCCCGGCTTATGGCCGAACTGAAGTCGGCCAAGAAGGAGGCCAAGCACAAAGGTCGGGCCGTGCGTCGTCTTCGACGCGAACGGGACGGTGCCACCTCCGAACTCCAAGGGGAACGCGAGCAACTTCGGGTCAGCCTGGGGAAGCTCGCGGAAGCCGAAGAGGAGTTGTCCATCGCCCAGATCGACGCCGAAATTGCTAGGGCCGAGGCGGAGTTGGCGAGGGAGGAGCTGGCCCACACTGAGGATGAGGCACGGTCGGCGAGGGAGTCGGCCGATCGTGCGGTTGAGGACTTCCGGGCCTCCGACCGGTACAAGGAGGAGATGCTCGAGTCGGGCTTCGCCTCCTACCGGGTCGGGTTCGAGGACGGTCGGGATGCCGTCCATGCCTTGTACCCGGAGGTGGACGTCAGTCGAGTCGTCCCGCTACTCGCCGAAGAGGAGGGAACCGAAGAGGAGGCCGACCAGCTGTCGGGAGGCGTCATCCCAGCAGAGGAAGCCGTCCCGGAGCAGGAGCCGACCGAAGGTCCCTTGCCGACTGAAGGACATCCTTCTGCCGTTGACCCAGCGCCGCTCACGATCGAGACGCCGATCCTTCCCGATCCTCCGTCGGTCGAAGAGATCAACCAGGACGAATGATCGGTCCAGCCGACCGTCTTCCTTTTGTTTCTTTTTGAAAATACGTGTAATCGGGCTTCGGCCCGACTTTGTAATTTCCTTCGATCAATGAATGAAATTGTCTTTTCTTGTGTCTTCTGTTTGAAATGTCTCTTATTGCTGTAATGTCGAACCCTAGTTACCAACTTAGAGAGGTCGCCAACTCGGGTAAGCCGGTAGGACTTAACCGACTTGCACAGCTCCGAAGTAGCTTGTGTCCCGACTTTAGGTCGGCTTCCAATAGTTGAAGTCGCCGGTCGGACGCATCTGTTAAGTCGGGAGCCGACCGAACCTGGTAAAGGTTCGGTAGTCGGACTTCCGTAGATGCGTTCAGTCGAACATCGACCGGCGCAGTGTCGGGGGAGCGATAGTAAGTCGGATCCCCAAGCTCTTGCGTCGGGTTCTGTGTCGTCCGACATATGGTAGCAAGCCGGATGTCGTTCGACCGACCGTCAATCGGTCGGGAAGCTGTGGGTGCGACTAAGGTCGCGTTGTGTGAAAACGGTGGTAAGCCGAATATCCCTCGACCGGCCGCAGCCTGGTCGGAAGTCGCGACAACAATCGCGCGGGCTGTCGACTCCCGTAGGTGCATCGGTCCTGGTAAGGGGCCGATGGATCGTTGAACGTCGAAGGAGTATCAACTCCCGTAGGTGCATCGGTCCTGGTAAGGGACCGATGGATCGTTGAACGTCGAAGGATCAGGACTCCGAAATTTGAAACTGAACTTGTATTCCAACCACAAAATTCACTGGTAATACAGCTTCAAGTTGTCGGCGTTCCAAGTCCGGGGAATGGGCTTCCCCTCAAGGGTCTCCAGCCGGTAGGCCCTCGGCCCGAAGGTGTCAGCAACCTTGTAGGGTCCTTCCCAGTTGGGAGCCAACTTCCCTTGGTCCAAGGGCTTCGACACTTCCGCCTTCCTCAAGACTAGGTCGCCAGGCCTGAAGAGCTTTGGTCTGACCTTAGCGTTGTAGTACCGGGCGACCCTCTGTCGGTATGAGGCCATTCGGATTTGAGCCTTATTTCGCAGTTCGGGGAGAAGGTCTAGGTCGGCCCTCCGACTTTCGGAGTTGTCCGGCTCGTGGTACTGCTCGACCCTTGAAGACGGCAGGCCAATCTCGAGCGGGATCATAGCCTCTGCCCCGTAGGCCAAACTGAACGGCGACTCTCCGGTCGGGACACGGGGGGTCGTTCGGTAAGCCCATAGGACGGAGCCCAGCTCGTCGACCCAGAGACCTTTGGCTTCGTTCAGTCGGGTCTTGAGTCCATGGAGCAGGGTTCGGTTCGTCACCTCAACCTCACCGTTGGACTGTGGGTGCCCGACTGAAGTTAGTCGATGACGGATGTGGAACCTGGCGCAGAAGTCCTTGAAGTCTTGGTTGTCGAATTGCCGTCCGTTGTCGGTGATGATGGTGCGCGGCAATCCGAACCTGAAGATGATGGACTTTTGGATGAAGTCCTCCATCTTCCGCTCGGTGATCTGCGCCAAGGGCTCGGCCTCGACCCACTTCGTGAAGTAGTCGATGGCGACAACGATGAACTTCCTCTGGCCTGACGCCGGTGGGAAGGGGCCGAGAATATTGACTCCCCACTGAGCGAAGGGCCATGGAGCGACAATGGGAGTGATTTGGCTGGCCGGTTGGTGCTGAATATTGGCATACTTCTGGCATGGCTCGCACCTTCGGACCAACTCTGCCGCATCCTTCCTCATGGTCGGCCAGTAGTAGCCCTGTCGTAAGACCTTGAAGGCTAAGGACTTGCCCCCCAAGTGATTCCCACAAATTCCTTCGTGAACCTCTCGGAGGGCGTAGTCAGCGTCGGTCGGTCCCAAGCACCTGAGCAGAGGGAGGGAGAACGACCTCTTGTAGAGTCGGCCGTCCATGATCACATATTGCGACGCCGACCATCGGAGTCGCTTGGCCTCCGCGGGATCTTCGGGACTGGTCCCGTCGGACAGGTACCGGACGATCGGGTCCATCCAACTTGGTTCAGACGTTAGCTGCTGTACTTCTTCGACCCGATCGATGCTCGGCTGTTGGAGGTTTTCGACAAACGTCCGACCCAAAGAATCATAGGCCGACGTTGCCAATCTGGAGAGAGCATCGGCACGGGCGTTCTCCGTCCTGGGGATGTGGGAGATCTCGAAATGCTCGAGGCGGGCCACGAGATCCTTTACCTTCTGAAGATACTTGATCATGGTCGGATCTCGCGCCTCGAAGTCGCCCTTGACCTGCCCCACGATCAGCTGAGAGTCGGAGAATGCCCGGAGGCTGTCGACGCCCAGTTCCTTCGCCATCCTCAAGCCCGCGAGGAGTGCCTCGTATTCGGCTTGATTGTTGGAGGCCTTGAAGTCGAACCGGAGGGCGTATTCGGTGACTACCCCATCCGAATTCGTGAGCAGGAGCCCGGCCCCGCTTCCCTGAGCGTTGGAGGCTCCGTCGATGTGGAGTACCCAGGTGGAGATCAGGTCTGGCTCAGAGACCGAATCTCGTCCCGGGCCTTCAGCTCCCGACCTTCGGTCGGTCGTCGGGCATTCAGCAATGAAGTCGGCCAAGACCTGAGCCTTCAAGGCAGGCCTCGGTCGGTACTGAATGTCGAACTCGCTAAGCTTCATCGCCCACTTAGCGAGTCGTCCGGATGTGTCGGGTCGGCGCAGTACGGCCCTCAGGGGCTGGTTGGTGAGTACCATGATGGCGTGGGCCTGGAAGTATGGTCGGAGCCGTTGCGCGGAGACGGTCAGGGCGAAAACCATCTTTTCCGTCTTCGAGTATCTGGCTTCGGCGCCGTGGAGCACTTTACTGGTGTAGTAGATGGGCTGATGGGTTCGGCACTCGTTTTTCCGAACGAGCACCGAACTGATCGCCTCAGAAGATGTGGCCAAGTAGAGATACAAGGTCTCCCCGACCTGCGGCTTTACGAGCAGCGGCGGGGAAGCCAGGTACCTTTTCAGGTCTTCAAAGGCCTGTTCGCACTCATCCAACCAAGAGAAACCGTTCGCCTGGCGCAGGGTCTTGAAGAACGGGAGGCACCTTTCAGCTGATCGAGAAATGAATCGGCTAAGAGCGACGATTCTTCCGTTCAGCTGTTGGACCTCCTTCTTGGTGTTCGGATGACGCATGTCGAGGATCGCCTTTATCTTCTCAGGGTTGGCCTCGATCCCTCTCTGAGAAACGAGGAATCCGAGGAACTTCCCCGAGGTCACCCCGAAGGCGCATTTGGTCGGGTTGAGCTTCATTCGGTGTCGTCGAAGGGTGCGGAAGGTCTCCTCGAGATCCTGAACATGGTCCGGGATCTGCGTGCTCTTTACCAGCATGTCGTCCACGTACACCTCCATGTTACGCCCGATCTGGTCTTTGAAGACCTTATTGACGAGTCGCTGGTAGGTGGCGCCGGCATTCTTCAATCCAAATGGCATCACCCGATAACAGTAGAGGCCCTTGGGGGTCACGAACGCGGTGTGCTCCTCGTCTTCAGGCGCCATCCGGATCTGATTGTACCCGACGAAGGCATCCATGAAGCTGAGCAGTCGAAATCCGGACGTCGCATCCACCAGCTGGTCGATCTTCGGGAGTGGAAAGCTATCCTTCGGGCATGCTCGGTTGAGGTCGGTATAGTCGATGCAGATCCTCCATTTCTCGTTGGCTTTCTTGACCATGACGACATTGGCGAGCCAATCGGGATACATGGATTCCCGAATGAAGCCTGCTTCGAGCAGCTTGTCCACTTCTTCGTCAATGGCCTTCTGCCTTTCTGGGGCGAAGGACCTTTTCTTCTGCCTCACCGGCTTCATTGTCGGGTCGATGTTGAGTCGGTGAGTAATTGTTTCTGGAGGGATGCCCGACATATCTGCTGCCGACCATGCGAATATGTCGGCGTTGGCCGTCAGCAGCTCCGCCAGTCGGTGGCGTTCGGTGTCGGGCAATTGAGACCCGATCCAAACTTTTCTGTCGGGATTTTCTCCTATCGGGATCGCCTCGAGCTGCTCGGCCGGCGAACCCCGCTCTTCCTCCTCCCGTTGATCCAGTTTGTCGATTGTCAGGGGATCCTTTGTCTCGTCGCTTTGGACGGAGATTTGGAAGCATCGTCGGGCGAGCTGTTGATCTCCGCGCATCTCCCCGACTCCGTTTTTGGTCGGGAATCGAACAAGGAGATGGTACGTCGAGACGATCGCCCTAAGGGCATTCAATCCGGGTCGCCCGAGTATGGCGTTGTAGGCCGAAGGGACTTGGACGACCGCGAAAATGAGGGAGACTGTGCTTTGCCGTGGTTCGGTACCGACCGTCACGGGCAGGGTGATTTCTCCTTCTGTCGTGACGGTGTCTCTGGCAAAGCCGATCAAGGGCGTGGAGATCCTACTAAGTCGATCAGTCGGTAGTCGCATTCGGGAGAAGGTCGAGTAAAACAAAACATTTGTCGAACTTCCGTTATCAACAAAAATTCATTTTACATCATAATTGGCTATTGTCGCCGACACAACAACAGCGTCGTCGTGGGGAGTCTGGATGCCCCGAACGTCGTCTTCTGAGAAGGTAATCACGTCGTCCGGGTGCGGCTTTTTCGTCGGCTCCCCCCCTGTAGACGTCCCCGATCCCAGTCGCTTGGAGATCATGTTGATGACTCCCACCGTCGGCTGGTTAGTCGGCGCCTCTTCAGTCGGCTGGGGGCGTCGATCGACAGCCGGTCGGGTCGGCGGACCCTTTCGAAATTTGCCGAGATACCCCCGACGGATGAGATTTTTGATCTCATCCTTCAACTGGATGCATCGCTCGGTGTCGTGGCCGTGGCTCCGATGGAACCGGCAGTACTTCCGATGGTCGAGGCCCTTTGCCTTCAGAGGCGGAGGCCGTCGCAGGTATTCTTCCCCTTCGATCTCCATCAAGATCTGCGTACGGGGAGCGGAGAGAGGAGTGTAGGAGTCATACCTGGGACGCACCGGCCTCGGAGTCTGTCGGCGGGGTGATTTTTGGATCTGTCGGGGTGGAGAAAGCCGACTATTGGCCGGGGGCCTGCTTGGTTCGGCGGGCTCCCGACCTTTTCTTCGCTTCTCCTTTGGACCCCTGGGCTCGACCAAGCGTCGGTCGGACGCTCCTTCGTCCGCGCGCATATACTTGTATGCGCGCTCCAGTAGCTCGGCGTATGTTCGGGGGAGGGTCTTGTCCAGAGAATAAGTAAATCGGGACGACCTCAGGCCCCGCTTCATGGCTGAAACCGCCATGTCTTCGTTGAGGTCCCGGACCTCGAGCGTGGCCGCGTTGAATCGCGCCACGAAGTGTCGGAGCGTCTCGTTTTCCCCCTGCTTGAGGGAGAAAAGGCTATCCGACGTTCGCGGCGGCTTTCGGCTGGTGCTGAAATGGGCCACGAACGAGTGCTCGAGCTGCGCGAAGGAATGGATACTGCCCGATCGAAGACCGGAGTACCAAGCCCTGGCAGCCTTGCGAAGTGTGGCGGGGAAGCCGATGCAAAAAAGAGCGTCGGTTGCCCCTTGAATCGTCATGAGAGCTTTATAGCTCTCGAGGTGGTCGACTGGGTCGGTGGAGCCGTCGTATGGCTCCACGTTCGGCATTTTGAACCGACTGGGAATCGGCTCATCGAGGACCAGTCGAGAGAGAGGCTGGGCGGTCTGGAAGTCGACGTCGTTCGAAGACTTCTGGCCGTCCATCTGCAGTTGGGCGAGTCGGCGGTCGATCTCCTCGAACCGTCGCTCGTAGTCGTCCGCTCGTCGATGCTGGGAGACCCCAGGGGTGGAGCCTCCGGAGGATTCTGAAAGAGAGGCCGACGGTGTGCGCGGCCGCTTTTCCTTCCTCGCCCGTTCCAACGGGGAAGGAGAGGGCCGCTGGGACCGTCGGTCGTCGCGCCGTGGTCGCCCCTCCTCCTCTCCGTGGGAGCGCTGTTGGGAGCGCTCGCATGGAGGCGATAGGGGTCGGCGCGGCCGTCGGCGGCTGCTCCTGGAAGGCATAGGTCGGGCCGCCGGTTGTTGCTGGAGGCTTTTGACTGCGTCGGTCAGTATGGTCATCTGCCGTACGATGGCCGCAATCTGGGCCTCCGTGGTCACTGCAGGGCGCGGAGAGCTAGGCTCCGCCGCCGGTGGGGGCGGGGAGGCTTCTTCCCGGCGGGAAGAGCGCCTGGCCGACCCAGTGACTCTCGATCGTTGAGCTCTTGTCTTTGTCATGCTGATCCCCTACCTGGCGCGCCAATCTGTTGCGGCCAATCGCCTCGTCGCCCGATCGTCGGGAAGCGTGCACCTGCAAAAGGAAGTCCGCACTGACCGGAGGCGGCTCCGGCGGGGACCCTCCGACGGTCAAGTCAGAGAGGTGACTGGGCAACAGTGAAACGCAGACAGAGAGCTCTGAGAAAGAGAGAGGGAGAGAGAGAGAGGAGCGAGCCTGCGTATGTGGGAGAGACGGGCGGATCGACCCTTTGCACTGTTGCCCTCCCCGGTATATATAGTAGAGCTAGGTATGGCGCCGTCATTAATGGCGCGGACAAGTGAGGAACTGTCAACTCACTGTGGACTGTCAGAGCCGCCGTAAAAACGTCATGTCGCCGTGTGGCCGTCCAATCACCAGGGTTGACCCGGCTCTCGGCGGGACCATGTCCCTAGGTAACTGCGCCGCATGTCCGTGTCAGAGCTGACAACGTCTGGCGGCTGTACGGTGGTTGGAGGAGTCGGCCGACCCCAGGTCGGTGGCCAGCAGAGTGGCGTCGGACTCCTCCGTCGGTCGGCGAGCTTCATGTGGGTCGGCTACCAGACCTCTGGGTTTAGTCGGTCGGGAACGGACCGTGGAATGGCCGTAGTTAGCCGCTGATGGCGTCCGTCGGCCTGTCGCCCGACCTACGATCGGCCAGTCAGAGTCGTCCGTCGGGCCGTTGGTTAGTCGGTCGGGCCCTCCGATAGTCGGTCGGTCGGTCGGGCCGCCAGCCGGTCGGGCCCTCTGATAGTCGGTCGGTCGGTCGGTCCACCAGCCGGTCGGGCCCTCCGATAGTCGGTCGGTCGGTCGGTGGGTATCCCCCAACATAGAGTTTTCGGATCTCTTTCGATGATTGGATCTAAAATTTTATAAAATTTATGGATTGAACATGTACAACCATAAAAAATATTAGGTTATAGGCTGTATTATGTCTATGGCATCCAGGACTAATTTTTGAGTAGCTTGATCCGAATTTCATAGAGAAAAAAATAATGCTGAGATCTTGTAAATATAGATCTAATTTGATCTATATTCTAATAATTGTGATGGTTGTGCTGATCCGGTCAATGAATTTCATAAAATTTTGGATCCAATCGTTCAAATAGTTCCTTGTTATTCATTAGATTTTGCTATAGTACTCTAAAATTTTTTTTAATCATTTTACAGCTATATTTTTTTCTAGTCTTCCATTTTTAATATGGACAACACTGATCTATTTATGAGCAATCAATTTAAACTGATCATATATATATATATATATATATATATATATATATATATATATATATATATATATATATATATATATATATATATATATATATATGACTAATGCGGTAAATAATTCAAATTTCAGATACATTCAGAAACCAAAAATTCGATGGGATGTTTTGGAAGTTGCGCCCCTTCTCCATTTCTTCCTTCATCGGTACGTGGCAACGAAAAGACAAACGAGAGAAGGAGAGAGGGGATGGGAAAGCAAGAGGTGGGGAGGCGAGCCGTGGTGATGGGGAGGCGAGCAGTAGGCTTGATCGATGAAGTGGTGGGTGGAGGAAGAGGAGGAGGAAAGAGGTGGCTAGAATGATGGGTCCGAGTGGTTGATAGGTGGACAGAAGAGATGGATAGGAGATGGCATGCAGCAGTGGGCTCGAATGCTGAAGAGATGGGTAGAGAAGGAAGAAAAGGAGTGGCTATAGTAATGGACCTGAGTAGTAGAGAGATGGGCGAAGGAGAATAATAGGGGGTGGCGTGCAATAGCAAGGCAAGCAGCAGGACGGGGCAACAAGGAGAAACTGAGGAGGAGGAGGATGAAGATTAAAAAATAATAAAATATTATTTTTAAGTATAATAAAATATTATTTTTAAAAAATAAATATAATATAAAAAATAATGATGGAGTAATATGTTAAATATTTTTTATAATAAAATACTATTAAAAAATACTGTAGCAAATGTCTTATTTATTTTATTACAGTCTGAATTGCTCATGTGATTGCCGGACAAAGCAGCGGTGTACGGATCATTATTCCTATTTTCCAAATTCACAGTAGACTTTGAACTGGCCAGCTGGATGGATGGGGTCAGGTCAACGAAATTTTCTTTGGAGGATTGGGAAGTGAGCATAAATCCACAGTTCTCTCCAGGCCCGTTTATACATATCCTTGTCCCGGTCCATTTGATAGAGGCCGTGGAATTTATCCACGCAATTGGAAAGTGAGTACAGGTCAAAGCACGTGCATCAAAAGTCAAGCTTTCGATGGTGCGCACTGCTCCCCCGTCAAAGACCTAACAATAACATTACACCCCGTTCCTCCATCGGATAAGCGCGCGAGTGCCCGTTACTAGGCGATTTCCTTCAGGAAAAAAAAAAAAACGGGAATTTGTGTGCCTGTAGGCCACGAAACTGCTTCCGTCTATCTCACTCCACTGCCACTGGACCGTAGAGAAGCCCCAAAAAAGATGCAACCAAATGACGCCCTTTCCATCCATCGTCCTTTCTGTTGTCAATCTTTGGAAGTCATTGCTCTCCCTCCACATTTAAATTTATTGCAATACCAGTCAACAACTCCTACTCCAATGGTTCTATGTATATGGAGTGACTCCATCTCCTTTCTACTAAAATTGAAGAGAAGGGAAGTGATATGGGTAGGCCTTTGATTCCGCTCTCCCTCGCACTTGTGCTGGTGCGATCTCTTGCACCCAGCTCAGCTCTTGCTCAAATCCTCTTTCAGGTAATGATTCATATACATATTGTGCATCTTCTGATCTCATCAGATGGAGATGTTTATTGCAACTCCTAACCGAGGAAGGAATGCAGGGATTTAATTGGGAATCATGGAAGCAAGAAGGGGGCTGGTATAACTTTCTGATGGGCCAAGTGTCTGATATAGCCAACGCCGGGGTTACACACGTGTGGCTCCCTCCATCGTCGGAGTCCTACACTGATGGACCGCAAGGTTGGTCTTCAAGTCCATAATTTCTTTGATACTGGTGTTTTTATGCAAGTAACGATATGACTAATGGTTCCATAGTTGTCTTATGCTGTTTTTCTTTCAAGTACATGATTGCTCGACTTCACGATATAAGTTCATAACAGGTTCAAAAAGTGACATACAAAATAGAATCAACCCACTTCGGTGATAATTCACAGAAGTTATATATAGCTGTGTAAAATGATATTTCTAATTTCCAAGATTTTTGCTATCAGGTTACTTGCCAGCGAGGTTGTATGATCTCGATGAATCGAAATATGGAAACAAGGAAGAACTGAAGTCACTGATCAGTGCATTTCGGGACAAAGGAATCAAATGCATCGCCGACATCGTCATCAATCACCGGTGGGCAGACAATAAAGATTCGAGAGGCATAAATTGTATCTTCGAAGGTGGCACGCCCGACAGCAGACTCGACTGGGGACCGCACATGATTTGCAGCGACGACACCGAATTCTCGGATGGCACCGGCCATCGGGACACCGGCCTTCCATGGGGAGGGGCCCCCGACATCGACCACCTCAACCCAACAGTCCAACAAGAGCTCACAGACTGGATGAATTGGCTCAAGAGCGACGTCGGCTTCGACGGATGGCGTCTTGATTTTGTTCTAGGATACTCGGCAGACGTTGCCAAGATATATGTAGATCAAGCAACACCAAGTTTTGTGGTTGCTGAGTACTGGAAAGCGCTAGCTAATGGGACTGATGGCAAGCCAGCTTATAATCAAGATGTCCGCCGTCAGGAGCTAGTTGATTGGATTCAAACAGTTGGCGGAGCAGCAACAGCTTTCGACTTCCCCACCAAGCTCATAATGAATTTGGCAGTGCAAGGGGAGCTTGACAGAATGCGTGATTCCAATGGGAAGGCTCCCGGGTTGATTGGGTGGTTGCCGGAGAAGGCCGTAACGTTCATCGACAACCACGATACTGGTTCTACCCAGAGTTTAGCACCTTTTCCTACTCCATTGATCATGCAAGGCTACGTTTACATTCTCACACACCCAGGGATCCCCTGCATTGTAAGTTTTGCATGGTTGCTACTTTCAGTCCATATTGGCTCACTATTTGATCACTTCAATCTATTCTCTCTACCTATTTTTTCAGTGGCAATGATATAACATGATCGGATAGAAATTTTGAATTTTGGATTAAAAGGACAGAGATTTGATGTTGTTTGATTGAACTTAAGGAAACTTGAGCTGACTATGATTTTTCCAATGTTCTTACTTCTTGCAAAAGAATACAGTTATGCATCTCTTTTAATAGGGGTATGGATTGTTATGTTTCGTAGTTCTATGATCACTTGCTTACGATGGGGATGAAGGAGTCGATCTCTCAGGTGGCAGCAGTCCGGACTCGGAATGGGATTCATCCAGGTAGCACTCTACGCATCATAGTTGCCGAGAAGGATCTCTATATTGCTGCAATTGATGAGAAGATTATTGCAAAGATAGGACAAAGGGATGCTTTCGACGGTAGCATCATTCCTTCGAACTTTAAAGTCACTTTATCTGGCGAGCACTATGCCATATGGGAGAAAATGTGATTATAGCAACAAAAGCCTGCGAATAGGTGGTAAAAAGTTAAAGGGAATAAAGGTTTTATGGTGGTAGTGCACCAGGATGATTGCCAGGAATTACTTACATACTAATCAGGGACTATGATATTTGCGAATAATTTCGCAGGCTATCCTTATTCATCCTTTACATTTGCTCAACCAGTTTATGGCTTTGTACTTGAATAAAAAATGAGCAACTTAATAAAATTTATATTTCTAATTGGTGCTAAATTCGAGTTGATTGCAATTTAGAAATCCCTTTGCTTAGTGTCTTCGGTTGAGTTTTTCAGGGAACTGATAAACAAAGCAAAGCATAAACTTACCCCAAGGTAAATAGAAAGGTGATGGAGAATATAGTTCTTATGGGAAGGATCTATGTGGAGAATCTGAAATTCAGAAAACCTCACCTCCTACTTTAAAAGAATCTTTGTTCAACAGTCAAAAGCCTCTGGTGGATTTGGTTTAAAGAACTTTATATACTTTAAACCTTCCTGAGTTGAAAGATCTTGATACTCACTTCTTTCCAGAAGAAGTCAAAGCTACTATGTTTAGCTTTCATGTTAACGAGAGCCACACGGCTTCACTATGATTTTCATTCAGAAATTCTGGAACATCATATCTCCCAATATTGTCGCTCTCTTCCATCAGCTCTATGAATCAAATGTCGATCTCTCTCAGCTGAACTATGCTTAATTCTGTCTCATTCCTAAGGTGCTCGCTAGAAGACTGCAACTTTTCATAAGCTCGCTTAATGATCCTGCCCCAACCGCTTATATCAAAGGGAGATCAATTCTTCATAATATTTTCTGTACTCATGAGACCATTTACCACTGCAAGAAAAAGAAAAATTGATGGGTTATCATGTAAACTTAAAACTTCTCGAAGGATTTTGAAAAGGTAGATATGGGTTGTCTGCTTAGTCTCTTCATCCATTGGGGTTCGTGTGGGTAGATTAGAAGCTTTTTTTGCTCATCTAAGGTAGCAGTTTGTACTAGTGGCAAGTCTGGTTCTTGATTTTTATAAGAGTAGTTTCCGGCAAGGAGATCCCTTGTCTTCTTATCTATTTAGCCTTGCTGTAGACCCACTTTCAAAGCTTCCAGTGTATACTAAATTGATTGAAATTTTTCGGGGCATTGAAAGGACTGATATCCTTCAGTATGCCGATGATATTTTGATTTTTGCTCTATATGGAAGAATAACCTTCACCGTTTTGAAGTTGATACTCAACTCTTTTGAACTCACTTTCAGGCTTACTATCAACTTTTCTAAAAGCTTGGTGCTTTTTGTTGGACCTGCATCTTCTTTGGGATTTATTTATGCATCCTGACTGAATTATAAAGCTTCATCTTTACCAATAAAAAGTATTGGGGACTGCCTCTTAAATCAGATAAGCTACTAAAATCAGATTGGTTGCCAGATTGGCCTCTTGTAAGGGCAAAATGCTCTCTTTTGGAGGAAGACTAACTTTAGTAAATTCAGTTCTATCATCTATCCTAATCTACTTCCTCTCCCTTCATAAATTGTCTTCTTCATTATGCAAATAACTTGGTAAAATTCGCCGGAATTTTCTTTGGGCTAGTTCTGACTTTGTGTCAAGTTGTGTTTTCTAAGTTAATTGGAGGAAGGTATACTCATCTTAAAAAAAAAGAGGGAAGCCTTGGAGTTAAGGGTCTTAAACCCTATATTCCCTTCTTGCAAAGTGGGGTTCGAGATTTCTATCTGGTGACTTTGGATGTTGGAAGAAAGCTCTTTGCTCTTTTTACTACAAAAACTTTAAGCTATCACCATGTTGGAGGTCGGAGAAATTATGCTCCAAATTATTGAAAGATGTTGTTACCTCCCTTCATCCAATCTAGAATAGGTGTAGATTCTTAGTTGATAATGGGGTTGACACCACTTTATAATTTGAACCTTCGTTATGTAATGCTCCTCTTAAATGGCTGTTTCATGATCTCAATAGAGCATGTAGGTCCAAACTTCGCAATATTGCTAAATGCTTCAATTTTGCTTCTTCCACATGGAGTATTCCCTTTTTTAACCTCTCACTTGAGCAAGAAATTCAAAAGGATATTGTTCTCTTTTCTTTGCTGCAAGATGAATCCCTCTCTTCAGAACCTGATAAGATCATTTAGCTACTGTATTCTAAAAGCGTGTTCTACCTCCTCTTTATATAGTTTTCTAGTTCATAGAGGCATCAAATGGCCTTTGGTTAAAACTATTTGGAACTCTTATATGCCATCCAAGGCCAAAGGTTTTCGCTGGTTTGCTCTCTTAAATAAACTCAATACTTGAAAATTCTATAAAATAAGCTCGCTAAATTTTATGGCAATTGTGGTATCATGGCTCGACACCTGAAATCAAGGATCATCTTTTTATTGATTGCCTTTTTGCTGCAACCATTGAAAACCAATTTTGCACTAAGACAGGTGCTTGCCCACCTCCACATTTCTTGGCCGATTTTTTTCTCATCTTGGAGAAAAAAACCTTTCACAGCTTTATGTCCTCGACTATTACATGTTTGCCGGCTGCAGTCTATTGGTCTACTTGGAACGAATGTAACATCTTTCTTCTTAAAGCTGCATCACAAAGTCTGTGGCCACTAAAGCTTTTAGGCTTACTCTTGATTGGTCTATTCTTGCCATACATAAAGATTTGTCTGATTTCTCTTTGCTTTGGGCCAAATTAAAGGCCCCTATTAACTCTTGATTGCTATGGCACGCGAGACAATATAGGGAAGAATTTTTGGATGAGAATTTCAATGATCTCTCTCAATATAGTACTACATCTTTTGAGTCTCTCTCTATCTTGTTTCTTTCTATCATGGCATTCATATGGCCGTAATTGGTAGCAACGCTCTCTGTTTTGATTGCTTTGCTGCCTTGCTGTTGCGAAGATAGCTGATTTTTGCGAGACTACGATGAAGAGCTTTTGTGAGATTCACTATGATGAAGAGTCTCTCACTTGTACACTCCTCTCATAAGTTTTTGATTTGTTTCTTTCTCTTTAATTTTTTTTCTTTCAATTGGTGAATTGGAGGCTACGGTCCTATTTTTCAGTAGCTTTGACATTCATATGGCTGCAACTGGTGGCAATGCTCTCTGTTTGCTTGCTTCTAGCTACCTTACTATCATGTGATTTTGAGCTCATTTAAAGAGGAATCCACCTTCTCTTCTTCTTTAGTCTAACCTATTAATTTCTCTAATCAATTTATCCTTTAGTTCTTTGTTGGCAATTGTTTTAGAAGAAAGCCCATTTTGGTGACCGTCACTCTCCATTTTCTCAAGTTAGTGATCCATCCAACAGCTGAATTAGCATGAGAAGTAATAGGACTCCAAAGATTGAGGATAAATCACTCGAGTTAGGCTTTTTTTCATCTAATTCAACTGGAATGTGATCAGAGATGGTGTTCTCAAAAGCCTTCTGAGTTCACAGTGGAAAAGAACTTCCTAGCTCTTGCGAAATAAAGGATCTCCTAAACTAAGCCAATGTTGGGCATTCTCTCCCATTGCATAGTGTAATCCCTTCCTTAAAGAACCAAATCAATCAGCTACAAATTCTGGATGAAATTAGAAAAGATAAGGCCATCTTCGGAGATCTGAATGTAACTTTTCTTAGTCTGGTAATGGAGAAATCACTTGTGAGGACCAAAGCACCACCCCAAACAATCCAAACATATCTCAACAAAGAAAATCTACCTTTCTGCTCGATCAATTGGCCCATAGACAGCAGTGAAGTACCAGTGGAACTCAAGAGCTGGGCATTTGATTGAGTTCCACAAAAGTGAAGAGCCAGGTAGTTGAGGTTCACTGCCCATGAGTTCATTTTGGAATAGCTTGAGTAAATATGTGAAGATCGGAATTCCACATTCCCCTTGAAGCACAAATGGCGTCTGACACTCTCCAATCTTCATGGGCTCACTGTCCAAAAAGCTTAGACGATTAGGCGGAGGAACAATTTCCCAAGCTTATTATTAGCCCATGCGGCACTCCCGTATAATCGGATATGATACTATGACGATCTCTCCAACCCAGCCTCATGATACCCTCCTCACAGATTTGCTCCTCCTCGAGAGGGTAGTGGATTCCACTCATGCCCGCGATCATGTTACTTCTGGTTAGTGATGCACATGACTGATAAAGACTATGACACACGTTGTTGGAGTTCTTTTCGTTTTTCCAAGGGAGGAGCGGAAGTCACCTGCTTCACCGCTTGTTAATGGGTTGCCTGCATGAGAGATGATCTTTTCAAAGTTGGGCTTAGTGATGGCATGGCCCACTTGGTGATTCAACGTGGCACCATAAGAGATAGGCTGATTGGATTCCACGCCAATGGAGCACAAGCTATCCATTATAATCTCAAATGCGGAAGGCATCCTGCAGCACAATTGATCCTAACCCAAATCAAAGCACCAAGAAGATACTAGGACTCAATAGAATAAGCCAGGCCAGTGACGAAATCCTCTGTCCGGTTGCTCTCCTAAAGATTACACAAAGCTAAGGCCTCTTCGAGCAAGGGCAAGAGATTCCATGTATCGGAGAGGATTTGGGTTGTATCTTTTGCATAAAAGAATGATTAATCTTCATTCGTGACATCAACCATTGAATCACATGTTGCATAGTTCTCAAAGCAATCCAACACCCTTCTCAGTCCATATGCGCAAATCTAGAGATGGCTATTGCACAATCTAATGGTTGACACTGCGAAAGAAGGTGAATTATTAATTCTTTCATACGAAAGATATGACGTGAATCCTATTGGAGATAGAGTTGTGAAGAGGTTGCTTGTTTTTGATATGCATCGTAGAGTCACCTTGCAACAAAATTCTTGATGCTTGCGGATCTCTAGTTGACTAATTGAAAGTCTAATTGACTAAAATTGGGTTAGAAAATGTGTAATTAGGTCTGATGCATTGGTTAGATGAGCAAATGAGGTTGGAATATGTTGAATTTAGTTTGGAATTAAGAGTTTGACCTAACAAGAAGGTTAGATCTAACATAAACTGTAGCTGGATACATGGGATGCAATGATTTAGAGCTAAGGAACCCATGCATAAACGAGTTGTATGGTGATGGCCCAAAGTTAGCCCCAATATATTAGCCAGGCATTTTCTAATAGGATGAGGTTCATAGTGCAAATTCTAGAGTGGGCAAACCAAACTGACTTGGGAGGATGAATGGATGACCAAGCCTCCTCTATAATAGAGTATAGATTGAACATAGTCTTTCCCTAATATGTACAACATGTAGAATTTTTTTCATTTTATATATAATTAATATAAACAATTTTGAATATCACTTCCATTTCATGAGCATATATCCTCACTTATTCTTCAGAATATTTTGTTCTTAAAAAGAGTAGATCTTTTATGTTAGTTCTAAGAGGCTACTGTGTCTTTTAATAGCAGCTAGAAAATTTATGTCTGAAGATTGTTTCACAATCTTTTCTGCAATAGATATGAAGGTGCTCAAAAGTTCTTTAAGCTGCACGTTTCATTGCTATCGCCTCTAAATGTTACAAATGCTTACAAAAAGCGCTGATTGTTTAGAAGCTGTGGAAATTGTTTTTAGCACTATCTCTTAATATCACTACTAAGACTCGCTATTGAAAGTAGTGTCACCCATTTACCCAATTATATGTATAGATAGGTTCTCGTTCTAGTTCTAGTTTGTAATTCCAAAAACCACCAAACATGAAGTTTAACCAAAACAATTTGGTTCAGAGGTTCAGTCTAGTAAAAAGTTTACAAAATGTTAAAAAATGTAAATATGCAATTGCAAACTTCTATAACGATGATGACCTGTCTTTCTTCAACAAAACGTTGGAAGATACCGCCACTCATTTCATTAGAGATGAAATGGTGTAAGAAGGAAAACATAAGGAGAAAGAAAGAGTAAAAATGAGAAAAAGAACGGTAATAGATGGGTAACTCCAACAGCCCAACAAGTATCAGCAACATCAAAGCCCAGCCAACTATAGCCAAGCCCAACCATCCACTGCTGACCAGCCAAGCTCCTTCCATTTAAACCATCAATGTTTCCCATCTTACTCCCATCTTTCCTGCTCCTGCTCCTCTCTTTGCCTCATCCATGATCACATCATCCACACTTCTTCCCCCATCTCTCCATTTTCTCCTTTACAGAACCAGGCTGATCATCACCTCCAGTCTCCTCTGCCCATACCTTGTTGTCAAGGTTTTCAATGTTAATGAAATTTAGATTACTTATCTAGATCTCTTCACCTGCAATTGCTTTCATGATCTTTATTTTTTTTTTTCCTTCTAAATCAAGCAGGTAAATAGACGACGGCTGGAGAGGAGGAGAGGTACTTCTTTGGCTAGACCTATAGATAAAGTAGATCTTGGTTATGATTATGGAAGAGTGATGATAGACCAATAAGAAAACGAGTGGGAAAGAAAAAACTGGCTGAAGTGTGTGCAAATTTACATAAGGGAATCTGCTAAAAAAAAAAAATGCATAAGCCAAATCAATGGATCCTTCAGTATTTGAATTGTTACATAATTCAACTAGCAAGCTGTATTGACCTTCTAATAGATTTTAAAATTCGTCTAAAGAGTCTTTCAAAATAAAATATGTCGAAAAGTTTGTTTGGATGGTTAGGCTCAAATCACATGAGATTCATAGGTTAGGCAAGTACAATCACCGGAAGTATTGGATTATAGGTTGTGTGGGTCTATGTTTAGAAATACTAGGATTATCTCTGGACTTTTGAGTGGGTTTGTTCGAATCCCATATGAAGAAAAAAAAAAAGATTTATCGATTTAGATCATTTCTTTTTTCCTATAAGATTTAGTTCAGCTCACTCAAAAGGTAATCCCGATATTTATAAACATAGGTCTAATCCAGTTTATAATTCAATATTTTTTATAATTGTATTAGTTGGACCTATGAATTCTATAAAATTTTGAGTCTAATCATCCAAAAATATCTTAAAAGGATAAAAACACATGCTTGGTTATCTAGGCAACAATATCTTAAAATTTGCTGGCAAGAGTTCATTGCAACACTCTCGTCTTATTATAGGGCTAAAGCCAAGTAAGGAGGGCCGTATGCACACGACACCCGACCCCACCGGCCCACACGTTTCAGATTCTTCTTATTCCATTCTAATTAGTTTTGGCATGTGCGGTATGCCTGAAAAGCTGGACCAGTTGCTACTGTCTGAAGTTCCAAATGGGCATCCTAAACTTTCTTTATCTATCCGAAGTTGTCGTTTCTTTAGCCCAAAGCGCGTGCACACCGTACATATATATATATATATATATATAGAAGAGACAGGTTAGACTTAACATCAATCCCAAATCCGGTTAGATTCCCCACTATTCGATCCACGTATAATTAACAACCACTTTTTTATCCATTTAAATTTGAAAAAAATAAAAAAAAAATTCATTAATATAGATGAGTGGAAACTCATTTCACCATTAATGCAGATGGCGTAGAAGCAGACGTATGTCATGATTTGGGGATCGAATTTATATTTATTATAAAATATTTTTATTTATTTTATAAAATTTATATTTATTATAAAATATTTTTATTTATTTTATTTTTATTTATTTTGAATCTATTTATATTTATTTTAAAAATATTTATATTTATTTTTACTGAATTTATATTTATTCTTTTCGAAATTTATGTTTATCTTCCATCATTATATTTATGTTTATATTTATAATTCTTTTTACAGACCTGTATAGACAAATAAATATATATATAATGTACACTCACAAGATCATCTTTTCCATTCACACAATTCGATAGTCATAAATCCATAATCAAATTGACACAATCTATATATATACCATCAAATATACAAATACATTAAGAATGTTAATTTTTATAACCACATATATAGGATAACAAGTATGTACATATATGTATACACAACCATACAATATATATTATCCATACAAAATTAAACTCCAAGTAAATTTGGAGTTTACTGTCATGCGAAGATGTATCACAGATCTGCAATAGATTAAAAAATATAAAAAAATTAAGTTAGCAAACTAATTATTTACTAGGTGATGAAAATATATAAATTAAAAATAATATAAAATAATATCGATTATATGAAGACACCCATGCATCATCACCAGAGTAGTCATCATATGCATCAGTAGGGATGTCAAGGGTCGGCAGGGGAGGCATGTGGCAGTATAACTCATCGAGCTTTGTCTCAAATACTTCAAGTTGGAACGTAAGCTGAGCATTGGCATGCTGTAGGGCCACTATATTCTCCTGAGATCTATGATGCTCCTCCTCGGCTCGATGCATCTTCTCCTCATATCTCTTCTGCATCTCAAACAGATGAGCATCATAAGAAATATGTGATGCTCTAGAGGAGCTGGGGCCACAACCACATATTCCAACCCTTTAATATAATTGAGTCTCCTACCAAGTATCTCATTACAGATATCGTCATCTATGAGTGGAGTGGAGTCCTCAGGGATAGGCTAAAATCGTATATGCATCATCCGCTCCTAACTAAAGAAAAATAAATAAATAAAAAAATAAATACATTCAATTCTCTAAACTTGATAATGAAATTGAAAATTAATACTGACATGCCTCTCCCCGATCCCAGAAAGTCACTCTCCCATTGACCAGCAATGGACTTTTGGTAAACTTCTATCCGCCCCGGTAGGTGTTCTATCTCGAAGTTTCTGTAAAATTTATGAATATAAGTACACAGATACATGCATACACATATTCTAAAAAAATCATTAGAGATGTATGTAAGTACTTTTACCAGTGCTGCACAAATGCCATATCAATTCAATAATTTATATTTTCATTATATATAACTGTTATACCTTATATGTAGGATCCTCATACTTATTGCATAAAAGATCTTAGTCAGGGTGTGAAACATTCTTGATGTCATTACCCACGCAAATGTAGCGTTGGCAAATGATTTATGGAAAAAAACTTAAAACAATCTATTACGGACTCTTCATTTTAAATACCGACATTATTATTGCATTGATAATTATATTTACCAATACTTTATTTTTAAGCGTAGCTAATTATGACCATTTTATCAATGCTTTTATCTTACGTAGCTAATTCTTATCTTTACCTATGCAAAATTTTGCGTAGGTAACTTTTGCATTGGCAAAACTCTAATTTCTTATAGTGGAATGACAAAGTGACTATTAATTTTTTGATTTATTGTATGGAGATACATGTAGATTGGATGTTAGGGAACTCAACTGGATTTGAAGCCAAATTCGATCGATCTTAGCCTAGTCTATCTCTTTTTCTTTATCCATACACACACACCCCCCAATGGTCTTTCCAAAAACTCCAAGAATTTTTATTTACTCTAAAATTATCAAAATTAGATGCGTACTGAATAGAAAGATTCTACCAACATAAGTAAAGAACCATTATGAGTAACGAAGAAGTCATAAATTTAGGTATAGAAATTTCAATTCTTTCACTAGAGACATATGTAAGTTGGTACAATTGGTTATATTACTATATTTAGTATTTCAATAGATCCATACGCATCTAATTTTCTTTTTCAATTATTCTTGAATAATAAAATGGAATATAGTTCTCCTATTTTTATCGCTATGATTTAGCAACCTCAAAGTTCCTTTATGATATAATAAAATAGGGAAAAAAAAATTTGTTCCATTTTTATACTTTTTTTCACAATATAAATATCAGAATTTTGGTGCCAAAAAAATGATTTGTGATGCTAAAATGTACAGCCAACACATAAGATCAAATCCTTTGATGAGGTCATGCCGTATAATTCAATTGACTTTTTTATTTTATTTTGACTATATTTATATATTCTATTTATTTTTTTTTAGGTTTCTAACTCAACAGTAGTGTACTCAGCTTTTAAGTATGACTACAAAATTTTACATGTTTGGATAAAGCAATAGATTCATCTAAAGTATTGGTAGAATCTAAAGACCACAAGATAATGAATAGAAAAAAAAAACATATCCATAATAAAATATTATTATTTTTAATTATTTAATTTATTATTTAATTAAAGTAGAACTTTGAGTTTATCCTTGGTTATCATATTGTTACAATATTTTTTTTTTGGAAGTGAAAAAAATTCACATTTACAATTGAGTCTAGTTAATAAATGGATGGAGCCCTACGGCTCTAATTCTGGTGAGATAAAAAATAATGAGCTTTTGTTCTTAGTTTAAATAATTATACATCTAATTAGATGTTTAATTAATTCTTGATGTAGGAAAAGGTAGGTTCTTTCATAGTGGATCACTGATTCTTTTTCCTTTTTCCTTAATGAATCCTAACTTTCTTTATTATGGATTGGAGGTAAATTCTATTTTGAGAGATTTTAAAATAAGAACCATCTCATTAAAAGATTCTATATACCTGTCTTTCCTCAATATATTTTTTTAGACAAAGACTCTATTTTTCATCTTTCCGGATGATACATATTTCTTGAAATATAGTATGAATTAAATCCATCTTTGAGTGGAATGACAGGGCTATTTTAAGCAATCTAAAATGTAGTATAGAATCAACCTCAAAGATTTCAGTTAGGACAGGCATACGCCAAACATATATCCTTTGAAGCCATGGACATAACACCTAACAGAGAGATCCAATCTCGAGTAAAAAAGACACTGCAACTTCAATCTTTTTAAATAAAATTATCATGTCATGAATCAACAAAATCCAAGGTTGTCTCATGTTCCTCTTTTAGTTTATCCACTACTACACTTGAGTGAATATGATCCCCACCGAATATATATAATGTTTTAGCTAGTACATGAAAATGGGTATCATCATTTTTCTATCCATGAACAACTACATGCACTATGTGATGGATGTGAAGAAGTAGGACGTTATTGCAACAATAATGAGCCAAGCTAGTATTTGCAATGAATCCCTAGTTAAGTAATCATGATTATGATAAGAATGTAGTGTGAAAATACAAGGATGATTTGGAAAATGTTGGCCAAAATAAAACATTGAGACGGATATATGGTAATACAAGAAAAGATAAAATAAGAAACGAAGTCATTCATAAAATAGAAGACGGAACCACAATTGTGGATGTATTGAGAAAAGGACAATTGGATAGTTTGGTCATATACAATGTAGGTCTAAGGGATGCACCGGTGTAAAGAAGTGTTTTGATATATGTATATAGAAAAAAGAGAGGTAAAGGTAGACCTAAAATGATATGGGATGAAGTAGTAAGAGCAACTTGATATCACTGTATCTTTTAGAAAATGTAATTTAATGTAGTAGAATGGAGAAAAAGGATTGACATAGCCAACCCCAACTAATTTGGGATTATGGCTTGGTTGAGTGAAGTTGAATTGAGTTGAGCACTGCCATACAAGGAATGTCAAGGCTTCCAACCTCTCAGTCAAGCCATGCACTACCTAAATTAATCATTTGTTTTATTTATTATAAATTATTAATAATAAAGTATATATATATTCATTATGAGATATTCAAGATGGAATTGGTTCAAGTTCTAGTCCCACATGCCAAGCTATTGCTACTTCCCTATGTTAATGAAAAAATTATTAGCACATAGCATGGAATAGGCTTAATTCAAGTTAAACCATATTGCTTTAGGCAATAAGAAAGGTTGCTTTGAATCTCAATACTGATGTATTTTTTAATAAAAGGATGATTTAGCCCACCAAATTTTCATTAAGCTAGTGAAACCGGTAAATGAAGAGCCTTAGTTGGGAAAAACTATGACAATCTTTTGAACAAAAAAAAGGTACAGAAACTTGACATCTGTACCAAGAGGATGCATGATAATGGGAGAGATCAATGGTTTTAATTCTAGTGTGATGAAAGAATCTTAATGGATTGAGAAGGTGGAAATCCAAAGTGAGGCACACTTGATGCGAAACCAATGATTGAAGGAAACATTGGCCATCTTGATACAGAATATTGAGAGACAACAAAATAGTAGAGTAGGGTTGGCAAAAAAATGACTAGCCTATCAACTTAACACATATTTAACCTACAATAAAAAGATTTGGGTTTGAGCTAAATAAATTTGAGTTATAAATAGGTCGATCTATTTTGACTTATTTACTGGACAGGTTGGATTTGAGTTCTAGGAGCATGACTTATCTAGCCCATTTAACTTATTTATTATTATAAATGAAGTTAGATGGCATTCAAACCCATCATATCTGATCTAAACTAATGCATTCGATTGCCCCAACCCATCATAACCATCTTCGATGACTACGGCTATGATCAACTACATCCTATGATAAGATCCAAGAGAGATTAACTCTTGAATAAAAATATGCAACCCATCAGTATATACCAGTGATCAGCTAGGCCCAGAAGAGAACTATCTCTCACTCATATGGCCATGATTAACCTTGTGATAGGGCAAAGAGATTCATTTTGAAAATAAGTATGCAATGTATCAACGTGTGCTAGCGATCAGCTCTGACTAGTTAGGCCTAGAAAAGCTAACTCTGCTAGTGATCAACTCTGACTGGCTAGATCCAGAAGAAATTAGTTTTTAATCATATGGCTAATGATCAATCCCATTATCTAGATCCAAATTATAGTCTAAGTAGAGAATTTTTCTCATAACCAACATACTTATTTTTATAATATTTTTTAATAAATTTTTATATTATATTTCTAAACATAAGAAAATATTTTTTCATTCAAAAACTCATGCAAGCATAAAACCATGCAACATAGAGGAAACATCATATTTAAAATTTACAAATATATCAAGGTAATACTATGCTTGATCCGTAATTTTGAATTTCATTTTATACATAAAATACATTCTTTTCTAATTTTTTAATTTTTTTAATATTATAATTATGTATAATTTTTAAATTAAAAATATAAAAAATATATTAAATAAAATCTTAGAGATAAATGAAACTTACTGTGAATCAGATCCGAAATTCTACAATCTTTACAGCTTGATTTCTACATCCAGTGCTTTTTCTGGTGATAAAGGCTCTAGCGGAAGCAGATTATAAGTTTTATTAGCCTTCAATTCAAGAAACAATTAAGGTGAATAGAAAGAGACTCTTAGTCTATCCTTGATCTAGGTCAAGATTTGAGTTGTTTCATGAGTCGGATCTATATGGTTCAGATCGATCCAAACTTAATCGGTTTGAGGTCCGATTCATAAGGTGGGTTCACCAGAAGATTGAATTCCTTTCCCTCTCCTCTCTCTTTCTCTCTCTTTTATCTCTTTCTCTCTCTATCTTTCTCTCTCTATTTCTTTCTCTCTTTCTCGTTCTCTTTCTCTTTCTTCTCTCTCTCTTTCTCTCTTTCTTCCTTCCTTTCTTCTTCTCTTCTCCCGTCAAACCATGGGTTCCATCGAGGTTGCCCTAAAGGAGAGTAGAGGGAAGGAGGGGAGGGGTTGATGGTGGCCAATGGTGGTGCTACGGTGGTGGCTGGAGGCGATGGTTCGGCCATGCACCAAGGGGTCTGAGAGAAAGAAAAAAGGATGCTGCAACTTGCCACCACAGCAACGGCACCCAAGATGAAGAGAAGGAAAGGGTGAGGGCTTACTAGTGAGTAGTGGAGGCACTAAATTTTGATCGACGGCTGTAGCAAATTTCAATATGATTTGTGACAGCAGTTGGTATCAAAACAAGGGAACACAAAAATTAGAGCAAAAAGGGGAGAAGTAGGGGATTTTGGGTAGTGGAAATCAGTTGTAGCCGCATGATAGCCATTGGAGATGAGAAAGAAAGAAGGGTAAAGGCATCGAGGCTGGGGGATGGCTTGATCAACTAGGGAAGAAGAGGATTAGATAAAGAAGATTTGCAAGAAGATAAGCATTATCTCTTTTTTTTTTGCATTTCAAATAGTGCTGAGTCTAATGTGAAACAAGTCCAATAGGATCAATTCTCACATTCCCTCCTCTTAAAAGAAGTTTCATCCTTAAAATTTGAGAAATCAAAGTTTTTCAAAATTAAAAGTGCTCAACCCAAAACTTACATATACCATTTTGCCCTAGCTTGGTATTTCTACCAAATTGAATAGATGATGAGACCACTCAAGTGCTTGCAAGCAACCGAACCTCTTGGGTCAACCATGATACTCATTTGCATTTTGATGCCCAAGCATGGACTCTTTCAAAGAATGCTCCACCACTTGGCACATCTGTGCCAACTCTAGAACTTTGGCCCTTGTGTAATGTGCAATCCAAGATCTCCTCTCCTTTCGATCAAAATATGAACAAATTTAAATCAACTATCTAAAGCTTACAATTAAGATATGGGCTAGTGTTGCTCCTAGATTGATTTTGATGATTACAAAGCAGATTGAAGGGATACAAATAATTTTAAAATAAAAAAATCCTTATGCTCTTCAAGGGTAAAATCATAATTTTACTAAAATCCTGATTTGATAGTACCATTTGGTAGAACAAATGATTTGAAATCTATTGGTGAAGATTTCATTGTGTTTGGACTTATATTTTTGAAGTTATGAAGGTTTGAAGTGCATGAGTCGACTCATGAGTCAACTCATGGCACTGTGAGCTGATTGGCACGCAAAAATTCTCCTTGGCACGATAGTTTTCTGGCTTGGCACGACCTGTGAGTCGACTCATGAGTCGACCCACAAGGCATGAGTCGACTCATGAGTCGACCCCTGCTAATTTGAGCCAAGAATTTCCAGAAAAGCATTCTCTGATTTTTGCAACAGAGGTCGACTCATGAGTCGACCCCTGAAGCATGAGTCGACTCATGAGTCGACCCCTGCGATGGAAAATGTCAGCAACGGCTATTTTTTTGCCCATTTTAATTGCCTTTTATGCTTCCTAAAATTGCTCTAACGGCTCTTTATCTGCCTAAATTATTTTCTCTTGCTCCTAATGCAATAAAATGCTTTAAATGGTGAAAGAAATTGCAGATTAAATAGCAGATCAAACGTGAAATCAAAAATGAGAAAAACAGAAGAGAGGATCCGAAATCTGCACGAAAAAGCCTGAGATCAACGAAATATCCAAAAAGAAAAAGAGAGAGGATCCACAATATACAAGAGAGATTGTGAAAGAGAAAAGCAAGAGCATTCAAGAGGATCTTTCAAGCCTATTGTTCAAACTTGATCTAGAGATCTTCCAAAGCTTTCAAGAGATCTTCAATCAACAAACAACCTCTTCTCAAGCATTCGTTCAAGCGTTCATCCATCTTGAGAAAATCCGAAAAGGGGTTCTTCATTTGAGTAAAGTTTTTATTGTTATATTCGCTCATTTAAAGGAGCTGTTATTGTATTAATCTGTGCTCAAAATTTTCTAACTCTTTGTGAGTTTTTTTTTTTTTGTTCTTGATTTTGGAGGATTTCCAAAACAAGGAAAGGTTGATCCGAACCTGAAATCGGAATGTTTTGGGTTTACTTGTACCCGGGAAACAAGTGATCTAGCTTGGGATAGCTAGTATCGGAGTTTCCGACGTTTTGTATTCGGGTTGAATACAAAGTATAGTGGATTGAAATTCTCAAGTAGGAGCTTGGAGAGTGGATGTAGGTGCAAGGTTGGCACCGAACCACTATAAATTCTTATGTTTGTGGTGTGCTTTATCGTTTTACCTTATTTCTTTATTATATCCTTGCAATTCTGCTTCAGGTAATTAATATTGAATTAAAATCTTTGTCTTGTTCATCATATGTTATAAATTAAGTCTAAATTTTTAGAAACCCAATTCACCCCCCCCCTCTTGGGTTGCATAGCTGGGCAACAAGTGATATCAGAGCTGGTGCTCTAGCCCTTCTTTGATCTAACAATCAAAGAGCCAAAGATCTATGGCAACCCATGTCGGTACTTCTCTAGCCGAGGGGCAATCTACAAACCGACCTCCACTTTTCAATGGATCTAATTACACCTATTGGAAAGCTCGGATGAAGATATTCATACAAGCACTCGACTATGATATGTGGAGTATCATAGTGAATGGTCCTCACACACCCACCAAGATTATAGATGGTGAGGAGTCAACCAAACCCGAGAAAGAATGGGATGAGGTTGACAAGAAATTGACACAATTAAATGCCAAAGCCATGAATGTTCTTTATTGTGCACTAGATGCTAGTGAATTCAATCGCATTTCTACTTGTGCATCTGCTAAAGAAATATGGGATAGGTTAGAAGTAACTCATGAGGGAACAAATCAAGTAAAAGAGTCTAAAATAAACATGCTTGTACATAAATATGAATTGTTCAAAATAGAACATGATGAGTCCATAACTGCCATGTTTACTCGTTTTACTGATATAATTAATGGTTTGAAGAGTCTTGGCAAATCTTATACTAACAGTGAACTTGTAAGGAAGATTCTCAGGTCACTGCCAAGAACTTGGGAAGCCAAGGTGACTGCCATCCAAGAAGCAAAGGACTTGAATACTCTACCTCTAGAAGAGCTTCTTGGATCCTTGATGACTCATGAACTTAGCATGAAGCAACATCAAGAGGATGAAGTCAAAAAGAAAAGAACCATTGCCCTCAAATCCACAACTTCGCCTGATTATGAAACGGATGAATCTGAAGATGAAGAACAGGATGAAGAGATGGCACTCATCACCCGAAAATTTAAGAAGTTTCTAAGAAAAAGAAAACAGGGGATGAGAAAGAAATTCACAAAAGGGGAACAAAGCAAAGAAAAAGAGAAAGATCAACCCCTTACATGCTACGAGTGCAAGAAGCCGGGACATTTCAGATCCGAATGTCCACAACTGAAGAAAGGTCCCAAAAAGTTCAAAAGAAGGCAATGATGGCGACTTGGAGTGGGAGTGATGATTCAAGCTCCGACGAGGAAACCTCAACAGAACAAGCCAATCTGTGTCTGATGGCACATGAAAATGAGGTAACTTCTGAATCCACTAGTGAATTCACATTTGAAGAATTGCATGAAGCATTCTATGACTCAATTGATGAATTAAAGAAACTAGGAAAGAAAAACAAAGAACTGAAATTGGAAAATCAGTCCTTAGTGAAACAAGCTGAAATTCTTTCAATTGAAAAACTCACCTTGAGTCAAGAAAATCAAAACTTAAAGGATGAAATTAACAAGCTGAAATCTATAATAGATAAGTTCACCTTAAGTTCAAACAAACTAAATATGATCCTTGAAAATCAGAAAGCTATATATGATAAGGCTGGACTTGGCTATAAACCTCTGAAGAAACAAAAGTTTCTGAAGGATATTTATGTAAATTATTCAGGTAACAAGTCTACAAATATTACTTGTTTCAAATGTGGTAGAATAGGACATAAATCATACACATGCCTTAAATCTACCAATACAACTATAAAGAAAATATGGGTTCCAAAAGGAACCATTCTGACTAACCCAAAAGGACCCAAGAAAGCTTGGGTACCTAAGACAGAGACTTGACCTTTGCTTGCAGGTGTGTCTAGCATCCCAAGAAGAAAACAGGAAATGGTATCTTGACAGCGGATGCTCGAGACACATGACTGGTGATGAATCACAATTCATCACGCTTGATGCTAAGGATGGAGGGATGGTCACCTTTGGAGATAATGGCAAAGGAAAGATCATCGGGACAGGTAACATTGGTATCACTCCCTCTAAATACATTGAGAATGTTTTACTAGTTAAAGGTTTAAAGCATAACTTACTTAGCATTAGTCAATTCTGTGATAAAGGGTATAAAGTAGTTTTTGAATCATCTGTTTGCATTGTGACTAGTCCTATTAACGATGGCATTAAATCTATAGGACATAGGAATGGCAATGTTTATATGATAGATTTGAATGACTTAGCCAAATTAGACATGCAATGCCTAGTATCCTTGAATGCTAAAATCAATGAGACTAGTTGGCTGTGGCATCGTAGACTTGCACATATCAGCATGCATTCTCTTTCAAAATTAATTAAGAAAGATTTAGTTCTCGATTTGCCAAAACTGAATTTTGAAAAGGATAGAATCTGTGATGCATGCCAATTAGGTAAACAAACTAGAGTATCATTTAAATCCAAAAATACTGTTTCAACTTCTAGACCATTAGAGCTCTTACATATGGACTTATTTGGACCAACAAGAACCACCAGTCTAGGAGGAAAAAGATATGGCTTTGTAATTATAGATGATTACTCTCGTTTTACTTGGATTTTCTTTTTGGCTCACAAAAATGAAACTTTTCATATTTTCACTAAATTTCATCGAAAAGTTTCTAATGAAAAAGGGTTTTCAATTCAAAATATTAGAAGTGATCATGGAACTGAATTTGAAAATCAAGATTTTAAAAATTTTTGTGATGAAAATGGAATTGGCCATAACTTCTCTACTCCTAGGACACCCCAACAGAATGGGGTAGTTGAAAGGAAAAACAGAACCTTAGAAGAAATGGCCCGTACCATGCTTTGTGAAAGCAACCTTCCAAGATTTTTTTGGGCGGAAGCTATTAACACAGCATGTTACATTTTAAATCGTTCTTTAATTAGACAATTTTTAAAGAAAACCCCCTATGAACTTTGGAAAGGAAGAAAACCAAATATTGCATATTTTCATGTCTTTGGTTGCCGATGTTTTGTATTAAATAATGAAAAAGAAAAACTTGATAAATTTGATGCAAAATCAGATGAAGCAATCTTTTTAGGTTACTCCTCCACTAGTAAAGCATTTAGAGTTTTCAACAAAAGAACTTTAGTAGTTGAGGAGTCCATACATGTTGTTTTTTATGAATCTAACGATCTTCCTTCAAGGAAGAATGAGGGTGTTGATGATGCAGAGCCACTAATAGAAGGTATGAAGGAGATCACTCTGAAAGACTCAGCAACTCCAGAAGACAAGGATCAAGAAGATAAACAAGATGAGAGAAGTGAAGAAATTCAAGAACAACCTCAAGGTACAAATGACCTACCCAAGGAATGGAGGTATGTTCACAACCACCCTAAGGAGTTAATTATCGGTGATCCTATGCATGGGGTAAAAATACGTTCTTCACTTAGAGATGTACTTAATCATTGTGCTTTTGTATCTCAACTTGAACCTAAAACTTTTGAAGAAGCTGAAAATGATCATAACTGGATTAATGCTATGCAAGAGAAACTTAATCAATTTGAAAGAAATAATGTTTGGACCTTAGTATCAAGACCTAAAGATTATTCAATAATTGGCACAAAATGGGTCTTTAGAAACAAATTAGATGAGCATGAAAATGTAATTAGAAATAAAGCAAGACTGGTTGCTAAGGGATATAATCAAGAAGAAGGAATTGATTTTGATAAAATCTTTGCACCTGTTGCTAGATTAGAAGCTATTAGACTTCTACTTGCATATGCTTGCTTTATGAATTTCAAGTTATTTCAAATGGATGTTAAAAGTGCATTTTTAAATGGATATATCTCTGAAGAAGTATATGTAGAACAACCCCCTGGATTTGAAAATCATGCTTTTCCTAATCATGTCTTTAGATTAAATAAAGCTTTATATGGATTAAAACAAGCACCTAGAGCATGGTATGAAAGGCTAAGCAAATTTCTACTAAATAATGGTCTTTCAAGAGGCAATGTAGATACAACCCTATTTATTAAAAGAAATCAAAATGATATGCTAATTATACAAATTTATGTTGATGACATAATTTTTGGGTCTACTAATGAATCCCTTTGTCAAGACTTCGCTAAGCTTATGCAGGGGGAGTTCGAGATGAGCATGATGGGAGAACTCACCTTCTTCCTCGGACTCCAAATCAAACAATCAAAAGAGGGAATCTCCATCACCCAAAGCAAGTACACCAAGGAACTACTCAAAAGATTTGGAATGAAGAACTGCAAACCAATTGGCACACCAATGAGTCCCTCATGTAAGCTTGACAAGGATGATGAAGGTAAAAGTGTAGAATTAAAATACTATAGAGGTATGATTGGCTCATTATTATATTTAACTGCAAGTAGGCCTGATATAATGTTTAGTGTTTGCTTATGTGCTAGATATCAATCTAATCCTAAAGAATCTCATTTGAATGCTGTTAAAAGAATCCTTAGATACTTAAATGGTACTCAAACTCTAGGGTTATGGTACTCTAAGGACTCACAAATTAATTTATTAGGATATTCAGATGCTGATTTTGCTGGATGTAAATTAGATAGAAAAAGCACAAGTGGAACTTGCCAATTTCTTGGAGTTAACCTAATCTCATGGTTTAGCAAGAAACAAAATTCGGTGGCACTGTCTACGGCTGAGGCCGAATACATTGCAGCCAGAAGTTGTTGTGCTCAAATCTTGTGGATTAAGCAACAACTCGAAGACTTTGGAATCAAACTTAATGAAACACCAATAAGATGTGACAACACAAGTGCCATAAATCTATCTAAAAATCCAATTCAACACTCAAGATCCAAACATATTAAAATAAGACATCATTTCATAAGAGAACATATTCAAAATAAAAATATAATTCTTGAATATGTTTGCACTGAGAATCAATTAGCTGATATCTTTACAAAGGCCCTTAGTGAGGATAGATTCTGTGAAATTAGGAGAAATCTAAGAATTCTAGATCCATTTGCCTAAAATTTTTAATTTCCAAAGAATTGATTAAAGCTCAATTTTCAACATCTATCCTGGTCCCAAAAGCTCAAATTTATCATTCTAAGAACTTATCATTGAGCAAAATTCCTTCACTCAAAATTTAAATTTTTCTAGAATTTATTCATATTTTTCTGATTTTCTGAACTTCATGAGTCGACCCCCATGAGTCGACTCAATGGCAAACTTGTAAATCCCACCAACTTTCAACGGGTTCATTGTTTTTATAAGGGTTACTGTTTGTGAGACGACTCATCTTCCCATCGTTCTTCTTCCAAAAGCCGTCTTCTCCAACTCTTCTTGCTCCAAATCCAAGGATTAATTTCGAGGCAATTCTTCCTCCTCCTCTCCACCAAAAATCGCCTCCTTCAAAAGGATTTTCTGTGCTTTCTCGCTTTGCTTGGCGCGGTTGGAACGTGCCCTAGCACTTTACCGAACTTCCAAAATCCACTTCTTTTCTCCACCAAAATCCTTCGTCACTCTCTTGTGATCCCTCCTCCACTCAATTCAAATCTTCTTGTCTGCTACTTTAGTAGATATGGCTCCAAAGATGAAGCTTCCCCAAAGAAGAAAATCAATCCGTGAGCCTGAAGAAATTGTCCGAAAGAAAAGGCATGCTCAGTCTTCAACTGATCCTACTCCAGTTTCAGTACCTACTCAAGGTCCCTCTCAATCCTCCATAAGCCCCAGTGTGAATCCTCTTTCTGATAGAAAAGTAGAAACCGGAAAAAATATAGATTTTCGATTCTTTGAGAAAGAAGGTTTTACTTTTGCTACCAAAATTAAAAATCAAGGATGGGAACTCTACTGCTCCTTAAGGAAGTCACCTATGTTGACCTAGTTAGAGAATTCTACCAGAATCTACATTATGGAAACGGGTCAGTGACTTCAACTGTAAAGGAATTGATATCTGCTTGGATTTAGGATTTTGGAAGAAATATTACAGTTGCCTAGTGAAGGATATTCATATATGGAACTCCCAATTAAAGAAGAGGGATCAGAATTATTTAGGAGAAACTTATTCAGGAAGTTTAAACAAGTTAGAAGCAAAGATTTTGTCCATTGAGATGAGGGTGCTGCATCAGATAGTTTCAAAGCTCTTCTTTCCTAGGAGTGGTAGACATGACTTACTTTTCAGCAGAGATATATGTGTCATGTCATCACTCAGACCCCCTGAACCTCCCTGCACTTATGATAGAGGCCATGAGAGAAACTTTGAACAGATCCAAGGCACACTTGCCTTATGGTATGGCCCTTACTAGAGTATTTAAGAGGTTTGGAGTTAGCTGTGAGGGGGAGGCACTACCAAGCTATCTCATGTGGACACTTTCAACCAACACAGCCTGCACCGAATGGGAATTACAAAGACTGTTGGTGGTTGGATCAAGGGCTCTGAAGAAAGAACTGAAGATAGAGCTGAAACAAGACTGAAGACAGAGCTGAAGGCAGATAGAAGAAGAAGGTCCATCTTCTCCTGTACATGACTTCAGGGCAGCTTCACCAGATACCCAGTTCATTCCTGATACTGAGGCTGGCCCTTCAGAGTTTACTAGGTTGCCCACACCAGTGTATCAGCCAGAGAGCAGAGTACCTCATTCAGAGTTCAGACTGGCTGACGATCAGATCGAGCATATTTCACAGCGTGTGGCTTCTTTACTGTCTAGCCAGTGGAGTAGTACTTCTTTTGCACCTGGAGCTACCTCTTCTGATCAGACCATTACTCCCCACATCTCCACTGTATTTCAGATGATTTCAGATCAGTCCATCAGGATACAGCAGCTTGAGGACACAGTCTGGAGACTGACTGGCAGAGTTCTTGACTTGTAGGGGCAAGTCCTTGCTTTGGCCCATCCCCAGCCACAGGAGTCTACTATTGAGGTCACAGACCTCACTGCAGAGGCTGGTAGGCTCAGAGGAGCACTAGAAGGTGGATATGAACTACTGAGGAAAGAGATCCGAGGATCGAGTTAGCATGCTACCACTCAGTTCACTGCTCTACTTCAATCTGTTTCAAGAGCACTGAACGTACTTGATTCTATCAGACTCACCCTTTCTGTTCAGTCCTTAGCATCTCAGCGTTCTCAGCCACCCAGTTCATCTCGCTCTCCTGCTCGTGGCAGAGGCAGACGGGGTAGAGGACGCACTTCTGATCCATCATCTCCTCACCCTATCTCTGATGACTCCGATCATTGACTTATCTTGATCATTACTAGATCCTAGGTGTTAGTATCTTGTTCTAGGATCTATACCTTGGGGCCATGTATTGACAATTAGCTGATTGAATTTTATTTTTAATGGAATCATCTTTTATTCATATTTCTACCTTTTGTAATGATGTTGATCATATTATGGTTATATATATTCTCCTTGTTGAAATATTGTCTTCTCTTTGTTGTTGTTTGCTGTTGATAATTGCTATATTAAGGGGGAGCAAACATCTGTGATATACTCTAAAAGGAAGAAATTAAAGAATATTTCTGAAAAAGAAAAGCTAACCATGTCTGATGATGTCAAAAAGGGGGAGAAAGTAAACAATTAAACAAAAAGCAAGCAACTCATTAAAAGCAAAACCCTAAATTATGAAAGAAAAAGGGGAGAAATTAAACAAAAAGCAACTCATCAAAGGCAAAACCCCAAAAGCAAAATTACAAATTATGAGAAATTTGGCATCAAACAGTAATTTGGCATCAAATAGAAATTAAACAAAAAGCAATTCAATTATTGAGAAATTAAACAAAACAATATTGGAGATATTAAACAAAATTGGAGAAATTAAATATTTGGAGAAATTAAACAAAATTGAGAAATTAAACAAAATTTGTGAAAGTAAACAAAAATGGTATTTTGAGAAATTAAACAAAAATTTTGAGAAAATTGATATCAGACAGAAATTAAATAAAAAGCAAATCATAAGTACAATGCAAATAAGTTTTTTTTATATGCTCTGATATATTTCAAAATTCAAACTTGCTCTGATATATCTTATGAAATTTACCTTGATACATCTTAAGAAATTTGATTTACTCTGATACACCCTAAAATTTTTTTTAACTTGCTCTGATACATGATAAAATTTAATCTGATACAGTGTGAAAGTTTCTCTGATATTTGCTCTGATACAGTGTGAAATTTTCTCTGATACATTATAAATTTGCTCTGATACAGTGTGAAATTTTCTCTGTTATATTATAACATTTACTCTGATACATTGTAAAATCTTTTCGGATAACATTGTAAAAATTATTTTTTCTTGCTCTGATATATTGAAAATTTTATTTTTCTCTCTTGCTCTGATATATCTTAAACTCAAAATGATCTAATACTCTTTTCAAATGTTTATGAAAATGGACAAATTATTTTTGCATATGACCATTTATATCACATGCCAAAAGAATCATATTTTTCAAGCATATACACCTATAGTGCATTCTTTTGAAACTAATGCATTCACATAAATGCTTTTGTTCAAGTATTTTGTCATCATCAAAAAGGGAGAGATTGTTGCTCCTAGATTGATTTTGATGATTACAAAGCAGATTGAAGGGATACAAATAATTTTAAAATGAAAAAAAGTCCTTATGCTCTTCAAGGGCAAAATTGTAATTTTACTAAAATCCTGATTTGATAGTACCATTTGGTAGAACAAATGATTTGAAATCTATTGATGAAATTTCATTGTGTTTGGACTTATATTTTTGAAGTTATGAAGGTTTGAAGTGCATGAGTCGACTCATGAGTCAACTCATGGCACTGTGAGCTGATTGGCACGCAAAAATTCTCCTTGGCACGCTAGTTTTCTGGCTTGGCATGACTTGTGAGTCGACTCATGAGTCGACCCACAAGGCATGAGTCGACTCATGAGTCGACCCCTGCTGATTTGAGCCAAGAATTTCCAAAAACGCATTCTCTGGTTTTTGCAACAGTGGTCGACTCATGAGTCGACCCCTGAAGCATGAGTCGACTCATGAGTCGACCCCTGCGACGGAAAATGTCAGCAACGGCTATTTTTTTGCCCATTTTAATTGCCTTTTATGCTTCCTAAAATTGCTCTAACGGCTCTTTATCTGCCTAAGTTGTTTTCTCTTGCTTCTAATGTCATAAAATGCTTTAAATGGTGAAAAAAATTGCAGATTGAATAGCAGATCAAACGTGAAATCAAAAATGAGAAAAAATGAAAGAGAGGATCCAAAATCTGCACGAAAAAGTCTGAGATCAACGAAATATCCAAAAAGAAAAAGAGAGAGGATCCACAATATACAAGAGAGTTTGTGAAAGAGAAAAGCAAGAGCATTCAAGAGGATCTTTCACGCCTATTGTTTCAACTTTGATCTAGAGATCGTTCAAAGCTTTCAAGAGATCTTCAATCAACAAACAACCTCTTCTCAAGCATTCGTTCAAGCGTTCATCCACTTTGAGAAAATCCGAAAAGGGGTTCTTCATTTGAGTAAAGTTTTTATTGTTATATTCGCTCATTTAAAGGAGCTGTTATTGTATTAATCTGTGCTCAAAATTTTCTAACTCTTTGTGAGTTTTTGTTCTTGTTTTTGGAAGATTTCCAAAACAAGGAAAGGTTGATCCGAACCTAAAATCGGAGTGTTTTGGGTTTACTTGTACCCGGAAAATAAGTGATCTAGCTTGGGATAGCTAGTGTCGGAGTTTCCGACGTTTTGTATTCAGGTTGAATACAAGTATAGTGGATTGAAATTCCCAAGTAGGAGCTTGGGGAGTAGATGTAGGTGCAAGGTTGGCACCGAACCACTATAAATCCTTGTGTTTGTGGTGTGCTTTATCGCTTTACCTTATTTCTTTATTATATCCTTGCAATTCTGCTTCAGGTAATTAATATTGAATTGAAGTCTTTGTTTTGTTCTTCATAAGTATTCTGTTGGGCTTAAAATTTTTAGAAACCCAATTCACCCCCCCTCTTGGGTTGCATAGCTGGGCAACAGTGTGTGACCTCATAGGTTCGAACCTAAGTCGATAGCATAGAAATAAATTTCTGTACCAATCGAAGTGACCATCTAGCAATGGTACCCGACGATCGGATAGGTCGAATGTGTAGAACAACATCCTTAGAACCCATGCGGATATAGTTTTCATATAATTCATCCCCTTGACCAAAATAATCATAGGACACCCAGAGTTCAACTGTCAACTCTGATCAGGTTGTCCACATTGTATTTCAAAATATCAAATCCATCTGATGGATTACCCTGGCCAAGGTTTTGCTAAATTGAAATACAGCGACTCATTCTTCTCCAACTCTTGGAGTGGTCAATCCCATCTCGATCACACTCTGACTTCGCAAGTACTTGACTGTGCCCCGAAGCCTTCCATCCCTAAATTAGAAATTCAGTTAGTCTAGTACTAAAGCACAGTGAGTTGCTTGCAAGTCACTGAGGCGATCTCAAGTCTAAGGGACACTTATACCTATATCCCATCAGAGACATTCTCGACAGCAGAATGCTCTAGAGTTGGTCACGTTCAATGATGATGTACCCTTACATCTCACCTGTATGCCATACCAGTGTCTCCACACTTCTTGGTTAAGAGGACAACCAACCTATATGGCCTACAGCGACCTATGCTCGATAGAAGCTGTCGTCCTTATTAACAGCCTATCGTTTGGTCGTGAACAGTTTTAAGGACTAATCGATAAATCCTCTCTTTATCCAACTTAAATAGTCCTAAGGACTTCATCATAACAACGGAGTTCATTAGAAGATGAAAGCTTATGATGAAGATGCCAAATATATTTTATTTATTAACAAATCAATTATAATACTTGGTTGCTCAACCGTCAACAGCTTGACAATTGGCTTTTGGGACATATTTCCCAACAACTCCCACTTGTCCTAAAGCCACTCGACATAGTATCTAATACCCATCTTCGACTTGTGATTGTCGAACTCCTTTATCGCAAGGGCTTTAATGAATGGGTCAGTTAGGTTCTCTTTTTCATCGATCTTCTGAAGGTCGACGTCACCTCGATCCATGATCTCTCGGATCAGGTGGAAGCGATGCAAGATGTGTTTCATCTGCTGATGTGCTTTAGGTTCCTTCACCTGAGCTATGGTACCAGTACTGTCGCAGTAGAGCAGGACCGGACCATCGAGGGAGGGTGCTACTCCCAGCTCGTTGATGAATTTCCTCAGCCACACAGCTTCCTTTGCGGCATCCGATGCTGCGATGTACTCCGCTTCACAAACAGAGTCTGCCATAGTATGCTGCTTGGAACTCTTCCAGCAGATGGCTCCACCATTCAGAGTAAAGATATAACCCGACACCTCCTGCTGTCATCATGGTCAGATTGGAAGCTGGAGTCTGTGAACCCCACAAGTTTTAAATCTGACTCGCCATAAACCAACCATTGGTCCTTAGTGTTTCTCAAATACTTAAGGATGGCTTTAACCACTTTTCAGTGATTTTCTCCAGGATAGATTGGTATCTACTCACTACTCCTAGTGAGTATGCCATGTCTGATCTTGTACATGTCTGGCGTACATGATAGATCCCATGGCTGAAGCATATGAGACTCTACTCATATGCTCTCTCTCTTCAAGAGTTGTCAGACAATCCTTCTTAGAGAGAGAAATTCCTTGGCCTATCGATAGATAGCCCTTCTTGGAATTCTTCATGCTGAACCTCTTCAGCACAGTGTCTATGTGCATGGACTGGGATAACCCAAGCATCCTTTTAGATCTATCCCTATAGATCTTCATCCCTAGGATGTAGGATGCTTCACCCAAGTCCTTCATGGAGAACTGTGATGACAACCAAACTTTTATTCCCTATAGTGCGGGGATGTCATTCTCGATTAAGAGAATATCATCCACGTATAAGACAAGAAATACCACAACTGGACCATTTGCCCATTTATAGATGCAGGGCTCTTCTCCATTCTTAATGAAGCCATACGTTTTGATCACCTTATCAAAATGTATGTTCCAACTCCAAGAAGCTTGCTTCAGTCCATAAATGGATCTCTGAAGCTTGCACACCTTGGACTCATCTGTGGATGTAAACCCCTCAGGTTGTATCATATACACCTCTTCGGTCAGCTCTCCATTCAGGAAAGCTGTCTTTACATCCATCTGTCAGATCTCATAATCCAGATGGACAGCTATTGCAAGCATTATCTGAATGGATTTGAACATTGCCACAAGGAAAAATATCTCATCATAGTCAATACCATAACTTGACGATACCCCTTGGCGACCAGACGGTTTATAGGTCTCAGCTTTCCGTCTGTGCCCCTCTTCCTTTGAAGACCCATTTACACCCAATGGGTTTAACCCCTTCAGGTGGGTCAACCAATGTCCATACATCATTGACCTTCATGGACTCCATTTCGGATTGTAAGAAAATGTGTCCAAAAAAACCAATCGTCAAGCTGTTGACGGTTGAGCAACCAAGTATTGTAATTGATTTGTTAATAAATAAAATATATTTGGCATCTCATCATAAGCTTTCATCTTCTAATGAACTCGTTGTTATGATGAAGTCCTTAGGACTATTTCAGTTCGATAAAGAGAGGATTTATCGATTAGTCCTTAAAATTGTTCACGATCAAATGATAAGCTGTTAATAGGACGACAGCTTCTATCGAGCATAGGTCGTGTAGGCCATATTAGTTGGTTTCCTCTTAACCAAGGAGTGTGGAGAACTGGTATGGCATACAGATGAGATGTAAGGGTACATCGTCATTGAACGTGACCAACTCCAGAGATTCTGCTGTCGAGAATATTCTGATGGGATATAGGTATAAGTGTCCCTTAGACTTGAGATCGCCTCAGTGACTTGCAAGCAACTCACTGTGCTTTGGTACTGGACTAACTGAATTTCTAATTCAGGGACGGAAGGCTTCTGGGCACAGTCAAGTACTTGCGAAGTCAGAGTGTGATCGAGATGGGATTGACACTCCAAGAGTTGGAGAAGAATGAGTCGCTGTATTTCAATTTAGCAAACCTTGGCCAGGGTAATCCATCAGATGGATTTGATATTTTGAAATACAATGTGGACAACCTGATCAGAGTTGACAGTTAACTCTGGGGTGTCCTATGATCATTTTGGTCAAGGGGATGAATTATATGAAAACTATATCCGCATGGGTTCTAAGGATGTTGTTCTACACATTCGACCTATCCGGTCGTCGGGTACCATTGCTAGATGTCACTTCGATTGGTATAAAAATTTATTCCTATGCTACCGCTTAGGTTCGGACCTATGAGGTCACACACATTAGAGTTCATGATCCGATCAGATGGTTGATCAACGATTAAGAATCGTTCTAGGGTTAAATGATCAATACGATTGACATTTAACCCCAGTGCAAGTGTTGCAGGAGGATCGATTAGCAATTTGATTGCTAATTGGCTTAATTTGATTAAGCCAATGGGCTGAGATTAAGTCTAATTAAATATGATTTAATTAAATTTGTTTGGGCTTGATTTGGATCAAGTCCAATTGGTTTATTGGATAAGCCAAGTGCAAGGAAAACTAGTCCTAGTTCAACTAGGACTTGGGTCAATCTAATTTCTAATTTGATTAAAAATTAAATCAGATTTAAATCTATTTAATCTATTAAATTAGGTTCTTAATTGGGTTAAGATCTATTTTAATTGGGTTGATCTAATTTTTAATTTGATTTGATTTGAAAACCAAATTAAAACAAGTCAAAGACAGAATCCTAGTAAGACTAGGATTCCACCTTGCGCCACATAAGCCTTCTCCACGCCTCTCTCTTATTCACGCCAATCTTCACTTATTTTGTGTGACAAAAGCCCTCTCCCAGATCTCTCCCACATTCACAAAAGGTCTCCTCTCTTCTTTCTTACATGGAAGGTGGTTTGGATCAAATCTAAAGGAATAAGTTTGGATTTCGAATTCTATGAGATAGAGTTTTAGAAATCCAAAACTCTTTCAATTTTGCACCGAATTTATCCAAATTTTTTTTAAAATTTTCATGGATTTTAGGGTATACATTGTGCACCCTTTTATAATAATCCATGAAAAAAATGAAGGAGGTGCTCAAGAGTTGGCGTCCCTTAACTTGCCATGTTTGGATAAGCCTTGACTAGGTGTTTGACTAGACAAGGACTCTATCATATCTCTCTATATAAATGATTTTCTTTATTAAATTTTAGAAAAAGTCAGATATTTGAGAGACCTTTGTGATATCCAAAAATTAGAGTGAAATACCTTCTTTGGGTCATGGAGATATGAAAGATGCAAGTTTGGATGTCTAGAGAGAAAAACGTGAAGAAGAAGAGGATCTTC